>NC_034427.1:8124766-8182393 GCF_002078875.1 Numida meleagris | reverse complement strand
CCCGGGGGGGCGGCGGGCGGCGCTCCGCTTCCCTTTCCCCTTCCGAGCGCGGGGGTGAGGGGCCGCTCCCCTTCAGCTGTAGTCAGCTCCGCGCCCTCCGAGTTGCTGGCGCGGGGGCTCGGCTGAGGGAGCCGTAGGCCGGCAGAGCCTGGAGCAGGTGAAGGCCGTTTCCCGGGAGCAGCGGTGTGTGGAGCGGGCGGGGGGGGCCGCGGCCGCCGCCTCGTGTGGTGCGGGAGCGGCGGGGCCGCGCTATGTGCCGGGCTGCCTCCCTGTGGCTGCCGGCCGTGATATTTACGGGTTTGATGGTTTAGCGTGTGACGGAGGCGCGGGTCCGCGACTCAGGCGCGCTGCGGCCATGTCGGGCTCGGCCCCGCAGCCCGGCGCTCCCGGCCCCGCTCCGGCGGCTGCCGCGTCCGGAGGGGACGCGTCCTTCGGTGAGCAGAGCCTCAGCTTCTCCGCCGCGGACCTCAGCCTGGTGGAGCTGACGGAGATAGAGTACGGCCAGCTGCAGCACGTGCTGTACGCGCAGATGGAGGCTCAGGCCGGTGAAGGTGAGGCGGAAGCCGGGGCCGGAGCTGCGGGTCCCCCCGCGCAGCAGGCCGAGGGCTGCTCCTCCTGCGGCCCCGCCGGCCCGCCCGCCTTCCCCGGCCTCTGCCAGCCGGGAGTGACTGCCGACAGCAGCGTGCCCGGCGCCAACCCCTGCCTGGGCCACGCGGACTTCCAGGAGCTCAGGATGATGTTACTCAGTGAGGCCAACCCCCCTGCCGGCCAGGCAGACAAAACGCCCAAGGGTGGCTCTGCGGAAGGCTCGGGGCACGGCTTATTGAGGGCGAAACACGGTGACAGCTTTGCTGGGGCGAGCAAAGGGAGCGTAGTGGTTGAGCATGTGGCGCTGGCACCCGAGCCCAGATCGAAATCTGCAGTCAGAGTTCGATTGGAGGACAGATTCAACAGCATCCAGACAGAAAAGCCCAGATGCCAAGAACCCCAAGAATCTGGAGTAACTCTTAACAAGTGTGTTGTGCTTAATTTCAGTTTCTGTTGTTAAGCTATGTATTTTCATAGAGCTCGAACTGGTGTTCTAAATTAAGCCTACGATCAGTACTTTAATACACGAGATGATATCGTAAGTTGCACTTTTCTAAACTCACACGTGGCTGCAGCTGCGCTCTGCCCTTCCATGTGTCACGTCAATGGCACAGCGCGTAGTCACACAATTAAACACTTTGCCACTTTATTCTTGATAACAACCTGTAATTTAACTAAGGGCGAGAGAAGAACGTTACCTGGTTTTGCAGCTTACGAAAAGCGGGGCAGCTTTTTGATCCTAACAAAGTATTAGGAGCGGTTGATTGTCGTAATGAATGGCATAACCTAGAGGCTTGGCTATGATAAATACTTCGGGTAAAAGTCGTCTTATACAATGTATACAATCTGGCCCTGTAACTGTATCAGCGTGCTGCTAAAGCATAGTTCGGCCTGTTACTGCCCTGAATAAAATACCTTCTCAGCTGATAGATTTTTTTTTTTTTTTTCAGTAAATGAAAGTGGTTTCTTGATGATAGCTACTAAAGGATATGTAGCTGTAAATTTTTTCTGCGCTCCTCATTTTCAAGTACTCACCTTTGTGTGTTTTGTGTGTTGTTATGCAGTTTAGTAACACTGATTCAGCAGCCGTCAGAGCTGGTCGGCGTCCCTCTTCATCAGCATCAGAACAAGTGTGCGGCGTTGGTGAAAAATAAGAGCACACCCACCACACCTTCTCGACAGTTCACATATCCACTGTTTACTATGAGTGCGTGTTCTGCTGGAGCTGCTAATTCCTCACAGGCCCAGGTAGGTCGTGTGTTCTCCATTAACTGTACTCTGCAAATGTCAAATGCTAATAATGTTAATCTTCCAGGTGTAATAGAATTGTGGAGGTTTGTGGTAAAGCGTGGCTTGGTTTGGATAGACATGAGTAGTATGATCTGTGGTTTATTCATCTGTTAAGGTTATCAAAATGATTCAAACCAATGGTGTGGCAGTTACCTCATGCAGTAATGTGCACTAGGTAAAGATCTGTTAGATGTCTTAAGAGAAAGATATCTATGTGTATGTTTTTTGATTGTATCAGCTTCATCTGTACAAGAGCAGGAGGAGATGCTTAACAAATAAGATTTTCTATTGTTTGTTTATTTTCACATCCATTTTGGTGAGAAGGGTGGTGTTCTGTTTTCCCTTTTTCTTTTTCCCTGTAACCTCTGAAGCAGGAGAGATAGCGTGGCACTCGGGAAACGCCAGAGGGGTATTAAAAAAGTAAAACTACAAATTCAGCAGACTGTTAAAATGCCACGGTTGTGATGTACAGAAGTAATTGAGATTTATTTTCATACAACACATTGACTAATGGAGCTGAAATTTAAGGTGTTCATATGAAGATAATCAAAATTGTCTCCTTTTTATGTATATAATTCTCCTAAGTGTTCCGTTTTTGATTTTCACAGGCCTCTGGGACATCTTGCACTATTTTGGAATCTGCCAGACATCAAGAGATTGGGATTCCCAGAACATTCTCTTTCTGTTACCATCAGGAAATGGAATCCACAAAGCAGACAGTAGGTGCTATGAATAAAGCTTTGTCCGAGGAAGTTTGGATTAAAGTTGGAGGTAAACCACCTATCTTCTTTTCACTTAGCTTTCTCTGTCCTTCAAATCCTTTTCTTTTTAATGTGCATATGAATATGAGCGTAGTGAACCATAGGAGGTGTGGCCTTTGAGATACACTATGGGCAATATGGAACTAGATTAAAAAAAAAAGGTTGCCTATAATTTTAGCCATATTTACAAAAGCGTTTAGCTCTTCTAGCTTGAAGTGAGAAAACCTGAGGCTGTAAAGTATCTTTGAAATTCTGGGTCTAGAGTAAGTAACTGGTTTCTTTCTACGTTTTTTGACCCAAAAGTTCATAGAGCAGATCCAGTTATCAAATTGAAGAACATTTAAAGGACTTCCTCAGATGCTAATTAAAGGTAGGCATGATCTCTATAAGTTCTCTGAGAAAATGGAAGCTAGGTGGATTTTGAAACAGCAAGCAGTGCCTTTGGGTTTAGGACACGCGTTGCTATGAGAGTCAGTCTAGATTGGCTGTAAAGCTTCAAAGATTGTTCCACATAAAACAACCAAAAATAAATTTTCTATGCTCAATATTTTCCATGATCAATAGGAGGATTATCAATAGGTTCTTTTCCTCTTTGTTTTGCAAAGAAGACACCTTATGCAAGCAAGCGATAAACAAAAGAAGTTGCAGCCGAATAAGCCCATTGGATGCAAACATAGATCGCAAACCTCTTAGTGAAATTCAAAATATGCGAGATAGCCAGAGTACTGCATCTGCCCAGGGTCCCTGGCAGTCAGCACAGTCAAATTCAAGTATGCAGGTACAGAGTGGTACGCAGGAAGGAGTTACTCAGCGGAGAGAAAGACATAACCGCATGGAGAGAGACAGAAGGTAATTTTTCTATGAGGAGCTGCAATGCAAAGTTTTTCAAGCCTAAGGTACTGATACTCTTAACAGTCCCATCGTTTTCCAGAGTAGAAGGTACATTTGCTGTATTTTGTTTTACCCACAAGAAAAAGCAATGCAAGTGGTGAGGATTGGGTGTTTATTAGAAGGAAGCATATGTGCCTAATTGTGGGCTGCCCTAGAAAGATGAGACAACTAACAACTAATATACAAACTTAGAAATATAGTTCACAGCAAGCTAAAGATAGTTAGCTTAAAATAAAACAAAAAGCAGTCCCCAAAGGTCATGGCTTGTATCAGATGTGAGTAGATGTCCTTTAATTGTTATTATTATTACTTTTTTCCCTTACTTCTCTTCCATCTTGAGAACCTTTTGTATTTGCTTGTAGGCGCAGAATCCGGATTTGTTGTGACGAACTGAATCTTCTGGTTCCGTTCTGCACTGCTGATACTGATAAAGCAACAACCTTACAGTGGACGACTGCATTTCTGAAGTACATTCAGGAAAAGCATGGCGATTCTCTGAAACAGGTTCCAATCTAATTTCATTTTTCTTCTCAGCCAATCGGTGAAACATTTTAAAGCTGTCATAACATAGCTAAAGTGTATGGAGTGTTTCTTCTGGGTGAAGGACCACTGTGTGATTAAACTGTCCTTTATGAAGCTGATTTATTTGACCAGCTCTCCTCACAACGGTTTCAGTTCAGTAGTGTGGTATCATAGGCTGTCTTCAGTCAGAATTTTCAATTTTTTATTTTTTTTTTTTAGCAGGAATTGGGCTGTCTGCAGAATTAGGGCCTCCTTCCTATTCTTCTCCTCTCTTTTTTCTCTGTTCCCCACTTATTCACAGAGACGTCTCTAGCTGGCTTTTATGAGCCAGTGGTTACATGGTGGGATTCTGAGCTATGTGTATGCCCACGCTATCTTAAAGTGGGTGAGAGCAGTCAAGGGTTATATGACCTGTAAGCTCCCACACTACTCCAGCCCTGCTTGCAGCCCAAGGGCAATTCTGCCTCTGCTAAAAGTATCTTAGGAGAGCAGATGGAGTGGGTGCAGGAAAGCCTGCACGGTCCCTTGGTGCTTACTGTTAAAGGTATATTAGTTTTCCTCAAGACACTAGTGAAACAAAAACATATGTCTCAAGAAAATATCTACATCAAACTTTGTTTTTTTTTGTTCTTTGTATTTTGATTTTTAGGAATTTGAGACTGTGTTCTGTGGCAAAACAGGCAGGAGACTAAAAATACCAAGATCAGATTCATTTGTAACGTGTCCAGTTCAGGAGAACGTGCAGCATGGCTACGGAGACCAAGTAGCCTTGAATTGTCTAAGCGTGGATAAATAAGGAATGACCCAAACTGTATTTTTCTCTGTTTACCTGTGGGGCTTTGGCTTACTGTGATTAATTTATTGGATAAGCTCTGGGAGTGACTTGCAAAAATATAACTTGTAAAAGCACATAAATAGAACTTTAAAGAAAACATTCACCGTTCAAAATGGAAATGGAAATGGTCTGCCAGCAATATAAATCAGTGTTCTGTTCAAGGGGCTTTGGGACTAGAGGAAACAAGAAAATGTCTTGACAGCTGTTAACTATTATTCTCCTTTTGCTCTTTTCCTATTTGTGGTTCTGCTTTGGATTTTTTTTCCCTTCTTTTTCCTTTAAGGTGATACAGTACAGTTAAGAATTGTTGTAGAACATCACTCTATCCTGTTACTTTAATGACTACATGCAAATATATCCTTTAAGTGTAAAAAGAGATGTAAGGTACTGTATTACAATGCCCATTTTTTTCATTAAAAGTTTAAAAGTTACGTGGGTTAATTGAATAAGTGCATAGTTTCTAAATTGTGCAGCTGTTATGGAGTTTGTTTGCTGTATTTTAACACATTTGACTCCAAAGATTAATACAAAGCTATTAGCATTGTTTTTAGAGTGGTGCATTATTTTAATGTATTTCACACAACTGTCCAACAGTTTCTTGTATTGCTTAGTCCAAAAATGGCATACTGTAAACAGCAGATTGTTTAAATGCACAAACTATTTTAATATTTAAAGACTAAGAGGGCTCTAGTGCTGAGAAGCTTCAGCATTGAGGGCAGGAATAGAATAGTGTATGAGCTTTATTAATTTCAGTGCATCATAATAGATGATGCCAGTGGGTTTTGAAGTACAAAAAAGTCTCCCAAAGTAAATACTGTTTGAAATCACGGATACTGACAATTTTGCAGCAATTTATTTCCAAACAATCCTAGGAAAAACAGTCTTGGAGTATAGAGTTCATCTGAGCATTCGATGTGTATAATGACATTTATAACATCACAAAGAAAAGGTTAGAAAAATCTCCTTTTATTTTTACAACAGTTCATACAAGTCTTTTTTGGCTGAACTTTAGAAGAGCATCCTTTCTTATTTGGGGTTTCTTTCACGATAACTGTGCAAATAGCTTAAGTTGAGGTCATAAAAATGCTGTTACTTAACTTTGTTATCATATGGAAATACAAAAACTCTCCCCTGCAAATTAAAACATATACATTGCACCTTTTGCAGAATTTGATTGCAAGAGGCTTAGTAATTACTAGTCTGGGCAAATATTTGAGGTGCAGTCTGAGTCGTGATAATAGGCAGCTTATACCTCAGCTGTGGTCTTAGCCCAGAACGTTAAGGTGTTCAAATACAGGATGCTTAAATGCCTTATTTCCACTGCTGTAAGTAGCAGCCAGGTGCCTGAAACCTGAACGACGTGGATGTTAGTGCACAAACCTGCATGACTGGAGGCAGTGGGATCAGCACCGAGGGATTCAACTGACAAGGCTCAAACGTTTATACAGAAAAGCTGCGCTAGTACAGCTTGGGAGATGATGGTAAAAAGGAACACTTCCTCTTGCAGGTCTCTTCAACATAGGGAGGCAGGGAAGGTGAGGTGATTTAGCAGTAAAAATTCTGGAAAAGAATTGGGGAAGGAGGAAAAAATACTCGTAAAGCATCTTTAGTTAGTTTTCATCTGATGCTTTCTTTTTCATAGAACTGAATTATTGTGTCAAAGTCTCCACTTAAAATAATAGAAGGAACACCTGTCCATTTATCACTAGGAAGATTGTCTGTTTTCTTACAATGCACTGTTTATTTAAATATTCAGTCACTTCTCCACTTCTTGTACTGTTTTATGATTTCTTGGAAGTTGATGCTCCAACAGCTCCCATGCAAGCTGACGTGTCACAAATGCCTGGAGTTCCCTGAGCCCCGACAGCACCAGGAGTACCAGGATCCCCTGGAAGACCGGGTTCACCCTGAGCACCATCCCGACCATTCTTACTAATTCCAGGTACACCAGGAAGTCCTAAACAAGAAGGGGGAAAAAAGATTACATGTAATATTTTCTGACTTTCATTTTAAAAATATATATATTTATATATATATATACATATATATATAAAAAACTTTCAAAGTTCTTAAAATACTTTGAGTATCTGCATAACAGAATTGTTATGACTTGTTGAATACAAGGTGTTGAATAAATTTACCCTGACTCTGCAGTATATGCCTTGGATTTTTTTCAGAGTACCTTGGGTTTACTGGAATTCCTGAGTGTAGTTGAGGGTGGGTGTTTAACTGCGTGTTTAATATTGTTGCTGCCTGTGTCCGTTTTGACTTTTGCTGACCACAGAACTGGATTCCACTTTGCTCCTACCTTAGTCTATGACTCCATGGAGGACAGTAGTTAACCAGATTTATTGGGCAGGGTCCCCAAACAGTTCCCTCAAGAAATTCTCCAGCTGTGTGAGCTCCTGGCTCACTTACTGTGCCAAGAGGAGGGCTCGTGCCCACCCCTACTTCCTGGCCCCGGATCCCTCCTTAGTGGGAGGCAGCAGCATCCAGCTGCTTCAACTCATTGCACTTCCCAAGGTCTGATCGTAATTAAGACTGAATAGGGGAAGGAGAGTGACAATGCAGAACACCTCGCTGACATTAAAGATAAGGAGCTTCCTTTATAATGCGTCTAATTTCAAAGAGTTCCTCATGGTGAAACACGTTTTGTTTGTTGGCAGAAACTATTTTGGTTTTGGGCAGGCTTGAGCTATTCTTTCTTTTATTCTTTTTCTTTTAGATGCCAAACATACTTCACAAAACACTGATTCCCATAATAACAAGCTACTGAGGCTTTTATAAATATTGAAAAAGGAGCTTGTGTCTCCCTGAGGGACAGGCTGTATCCATAAACCTGCATTCCTGACTCAATTCTGACACAGAAATGGTGCCTGATCCTTTTTATTTTAGTTAGAATTGCTTCTACTGTTGATCTCACTCCACCTCATAAATAAGAGAAATGCTCTCAATACTTAAGATATGAAAAATAGCATCTTTTAACATGCTTTAGAAAAGAAAATATTTATATATTAATACAATTATTTTATGGAAGGATCTGAGAGACAACTGCATATAAATACTCTGTTTTTATGCAAGTATATGGATGCAGAGCCTGGTTTTGGTGCCTGTAACTTATTCTGTAATCACAACTAGAAAAGCTGCTTTAATAGGTAAGCAAAATAAAAAATACTCTTTCAGACTTTCTAAGAGGGGCTTATTCATTTGCAAAAATGAAATTTGGTGGCCTCTGATAAAGAATTCATGGGATTATAGCCCAGTACAGAGAAACACCACCACGGTGCTCTCCTCAATCATTACACTGGGTTGTATTTGTTTCTGGCAAAACGAACGATCAGCCCTGACTCATGTGCAGAAGTTTGCAGGACTGGAGCTCTCGTCCAGGCTGCAGCTGTCACTGCAGGCATTCCATGTCACAGCAATGAGCACTGCCCTCCAGCCACACCACAGGGAATGGGCAGCGGGAAGGATTCTTCTGTCTTAATCTAAAGCAAGAGCCTCACTGGTGTTACACACCTTGAAGTGAGCCGATGCATGCTCAGTTAATTAAGTAATTACTGTATATGAAGTCCCACTGAAAATAATAACCTTCTGATGGTGGCAGCCACATGGGAGTAGTTAAGAAGGGTTCTGACCTCCCTATCTCTAAAAGCTCCTGACCTTTCCCAGCCATTAGTGGAAGGAACATAAAACAAATGAAGAATGAAGCTGTGCCAGCACCTTTATCTAAAACATTCAGTACAGGACGGGAGTGGTGAGAAGAGGGGATGCAATGGTTAAGTTCCACTATTCAAACTGTGCTACCTGCTGTTCCTAGAGGAAAACAATCCTACTGTAACATTAATGGTAATAGTGTCTAAAATAGGCAAAGCTGTCTTCCTTAGCTTTTACTTCAGTTATGACTCATTACATTATGTGCACAGGCTTACCTTGAGGTCCTTGATCACCATCAGGCCCATCAATTCCTTGTCCAGCCGGTCCTTTATCTCCCTTTTCACCAGTGTCACCTTGAATCATAAATAAACAATTTCAGCAATGAGTTGTAAAGTCAAAAATCCTCAGGTCACTGCTAAGATCTTTGCTTGCACAGCATCCTAAGAGATGCAAGCAAAACCATCCTGTAGAACTCCGTCTGGCCAAAGACTGATCCATTCTCCTCTACTGCTGACATCAGTACAAGTTGGTCATTTATTTCAGTGGGTGTAAGACAGAAACTGCTTGGCTCAGTCTCACCTCTGGGACCAGGATCACCCAGTTCTCCTGTTGGCCCTCTGTATCCAGGGGGACCACGAGCACCAGGGTGTCCAACACTTCCCGTAGCTCCAGGAGGACCCGGTGGACCAGCTGGGCCAGGACGACCCGTCATCCCAGGAGACAGGGGCTTCCTCAGATTAGCAGCTAACTGTGCGATTTGATCTGAAACACAAAGACAGAATAACAACACCTTACATTAAAATCTGCGTGTCCAACGTTTTCACTCTCTGCCCTTTGGTCAGAAACCTGCTGGCGCCTTATGCCAGTTTCTGTTTCCTAAACCGCTTTGAAACATGGCAAGTATCGTGGAAAATAGTCCTTAAATAATTAAAAACCAAGTCTTCTGAAACAAGCAATACTGAACATAACCTCTAAAGGCAAAGCAGTAATGTCAAGGAAAGAAGGACACATGCTGGGAGCTGGCATCTGCCTGGAGCCCTGCTACAGGGGCTGGGATTGGCCATGACTGGGAGAGAGGAGCTGGGGGCTGAGGTTCACAATGATGCACATGAGGGGATATCAGAGCTTCTGCCAGCATGCTTTGTATGTTGCCCCGATGAATCATTTAAAAATACTAAATTCAAAAACAATGGAAGACATCCCAAACAACAGGGTGACCTGTGGAATTGAAACTCACCATTTATCATTTCCCCACACAGTTCTCTTATATGTTGCTCACTGGCCTCTTTGCCCTGCAATTAACGGAGAAATCCTGCATTATACAAACCACATTATTGATAATAATCACTGGCAGATACATCATGACTTGAAATTCATTTCCAGCAGCTCAGTAAGCAGCACAGGATGAAAATGAGTTCCCCCTCCCCCTTCAGAAGATGACGGCTTCAATTTGAAGCTGTGTCACAATATAAATGGCAGAGATTAACACATTTCAGGCCAGCTATTGAATCCGGGCCTCACCCAAGTGTCGAAATGTGAGCCTGGACCAAGATAGAGGTCTAACATTTGAATCGCTGAATTGGAGCTGTATTTTTAAATGACCGATTTCTAAGCAGCTCGCAGCTCATTCCAGTGGACACAAATAATCTGTCTGTCATTGTGGGAGAAGATTCATTCTCCAAGGTAAACATCTGGGGGGACTGTAATTCTGAAGCCTGCAGACCATTGATCTTTTTCCACTGGAAATCTGATGCAAGACTGCTAGCTTGCCAGCACGGTTACTTCCATCTGCTCAAATGCAGAATGCAACCTTCCCTTCCAAATATGCACCCAAAACCTGCAATCCTTCCATTCAGTGCAGTGAACAAATGTACCACAGAAGCAGGCAATACTTACGGGAGGCCCCGGTTTGCCTGTGATGCCAGGAACCCCCCGCTCCCCTTGATGGCCCATGGGCCCTGGGTGTCCTGGGATCCCTGGAACTCCAGCTGTCCCATTGGGTCCTTGGGCACCTTTTGGACCCAGTTCTCCTCTTTTTCCTGGCTATAATAAAGAAAAATAATGCAATACTTAAAGTTTAAGGAGATGCATCGCTGAAAGATACAGTAAGCATGTTCATAACCAAATGATACAGGGCATGAGTCCGCAATGCCTGACACGTACCTCTCCTTTTTGGCCAGGAGGACCAAAGGGACCCTGTTAGAAAGAAAAGGGAAATATGAAAGAAAGATCTTACAGAAAACGTGCATCTAAAGTCCAGTCTCCCACTCTGCAAGGTCTGGGAAGCAGTGATGACATGCACATGGCATGCAGTGGGCCACTCTAGTAAAGGACCCAGGAACAATAATGGGATGTTGTAGACCAGATCCAGCCCTGGCACTAATGGGCTTGCCCTGGTACCAGTGCTGAACACAGGTCCATGCAGCCTGGAGAGTCCTGGAGATGGACAGAAAAATCCCCACCACGCCCTGCAAAATGACAATGAGTGCTGATATGCCACTGCTGCGTGAAGGCCACGCTGCCTGCCCAGTGCCTCCTCAAGGGAGCAGGAGAGCCAGTGCACTCCCAGAGGGCTGTGGCTGGAAGGCTTGGCTTGCTGTCTCCTTTTTGCAGCCAGTGGTGCGATGATGGCAGTTGGAGCACTTGCATGGTTAACACTAACTGATTGTATTAGTTCTCGATTCACAGTCCTGTACGTCGCTCTACTATTTAAAATTCAATTCTACCCAGCTTCAGGACACCTACCAGTTCTCCTTTGTCGCCTGGGAGACCGTCTGCTCCAGCAATGCCCTGAAAGGAGATGACAGAATTAACAGAGCACCTAACAGTGCACACAGGTTACTGGCAAGAAGGCTCGCTCTGAGACTTGAACAGCTTCAGCTCCTAAGGGAAATGGGGGCACTTAGCAGTGCTCTGGCACCACTCCAAGTGCAGCTAAGCTTACTTATTGCACGGCAATTAGAGCAGATAACGAACACCGTTATGGGGACTGTATGGCTGGAGAGAGAAAGTTATTTCAAGACAAACAGAGGACAGGTTGGCTTTTCCCCTAGCAACAAAACGGAGACCACACAGACACTGAAACTGGGAAACAGAACAAGCAATGCCTGTTGGAAAAGCACTTGTTTTATGCAAGAACAAAGTCAGGCACTGACCTAATTTATATATTCAGTGAAAATGATCTCACAAAGCTCAGCACTGAGATAGATCCAGCTATGGGAGCTAAGCAGCAGAAGGTAAAAGATGAAGTAAATGAGCCTATGAGGCTGCCAAGCCCTGGGGCTAGGATGAATCCTCCTCACTGGTCTCAGGGACCGCCCCAATGAAATGCTGGTGCAAGGAGCTCACATACAGCATGCCTCGTGGCTGCAAAATGAACTGCAAGAATCCAGCACTTTTAATCACAGTATTTTCATAAGTTTCCATTGGAACAGACTACGTCTCTCTCACCAGCACAAAAAAAAAATGATCCAAAAGTGTTTTATTGGTGTCTGCTCTGGACTATCCATGTCCAAGGGAAGGAGAAGCAGTCTGTGCACCTTCGGCATGGTTTGAATGCCTCTTGTCAGCATGAAGCTCATCACAGAAAGCAGTGTCACTTACCTGGTTGCCTTTGGCACCAATAACACCAGTAGGACCCTAAGAATGAGTAAAAGAAGGCAAATGAGCTCAAACTATTCTTTTCTTGTGAATTCCTAGTGTGTCACACATGCACTCACACAGCAATGAGAGTCAACCTAACTGCCAAGTTGGAGAGATCAAAGCTCAGCTCATGCTTCTCAGACATAAGAAGAGATCTAAAGCATCCATGCTGCTCTTGCAGCCCACTCCGCAGCCAGCAGCTCAGGCCTCAGCCCATGCACTTAGGGTATAAAGAGCAACAGGAGGGCATTTCAAGGCTTTAGAGCATCAGTTCTCTCGGAGATTTAGAACCAGGTGCTCCTCACTTGGAGGTTCACAGAACGACACGGCCACAGGAATAAAATATATTCCAGTGATGAACCATTTTGCCCTTCGGATGAGGTTTCTACAGCACATTCATCAACCTGGCACCTGCAATCTGATCGTTCTCTAACAACCAGACCTGCAGACGGCTCAGCAGGAGGAACCTCAGAGGCAGAATAAAGGCACGTCATTCTGCTCAAGTCAATAAGTTTAAAAAAGAAGGGAGAGGATTTCTACAAAAGTAGTAGGAATTCTTGGCAAAACGGACAATAGCACAGGGAAATGCAGAAATGACTACAGCTATAACTCCTGTTTTATGCTTGCCAGCAGCAAAGGCAATATGCGTCCAATATCTTGGAGAGTCCTGAGGCTCCATGGAAGTTTATGGCAATGAAACATCATAGCCACCAAAGGGAGCCCTGTGAGGAACGCTACCTTAGAAAAAAATCTTAAGTTGCAAAGATTTTGATTCAAAACCGTGGGATTTCATACAATCATAGAATGGCTGGGGTTGGAAGGGACCTCAAGGATCATCAAGCTCCAACCCCCCTGCCACAGGCAGGGCTACCAACCTCCATATTTAACATTAGACCAGGCTGTCCGGGGCCCCATGCAACCTGGCCTTGAACATCTCCAGGGATGGGACATCCACAGCCTCTCTGGGCAGCCTGTTCCAGCACCTCACCACTCTCTTGGTAAAGAACTTCCCCCTAATATCTAATCTAAATCTTCTCTCCTTCAACTTAAAACCATTTCCCCTTGTCCTGCCATTATCTATGCTTTTGAAGAGTTCACTCCCCTCCTGTCTGCAGGCTCCTTTAGGTACTGGAAGGCTGCAATGAGGTCACCCCGCAGCTTCTCTTCTCCAGGCTGAACAAGCCCAGCTCCCTCAGCCTGCCTTCACAGTGGAGGTGCTCCAGCCCTCTGATCATCTTTGTGGCCTCCTCTGGACCCTCTCTAACAGCTCCCTGTCCTTCTTGTGTTGGGGGCCCCAGATCTGGACGCAGTACTCCAGATGGGGCCTCAGGAGGGCAGAGAAGGACAATCACCTCCCTCTCCCTGCTCCCATCCCTCTTCTGATGGAGCCCAAGATACCAATAGAATTTCCCGCAGCCACAGCTTCTAGCAGCAGGAAGAAGTGACCTTCATGGCCCCGAGGACAGCCAGTTCCACACCCAGCGCCTGTCCTCACGTGGTGGCACCTCAGGGTGCTTCTATCCACTGAACACAACCAACATTTCTCAGTGAAGGACTGCATACAGGATCCCCAGGAATCTGATTCTGACATAAATCCTGTGAAGGAATGCTTGCCTATTGCTGCCTCAGACAGCAGCCACAGGTAAGGAAAGCCGCACTAACACTCTCGTATTCTCCCTGCACAGGGGGCTGCCACCAGCGGGAAGTTACTGCAGGTGCCAGCTGCACACAGGGAGGTGGGAAGTTCCCGGGGTTACCCAGACCTGCCACGGCACGTTCTCCTGGGGAAAACTGTTAACGAGCTGCGGGGGTTAAGAAATAACCAACAATTACCTCTCAGAGCAACCGCGCTTCACTTCAGAGCCAGAAATAAAACCTTTTTTTTTTTTTTTTTCTTTTTTCCTTTAAGCATAATTTTTTTCCCCAGAGCAGCTCTCCAGATAACGCTGCTCTGTGCAGGGGCCTCTTTCCCCTTCGGAACACACGTTTCTCAGGGCGGCAAGGCCCCGAACGCGGGCAGGGCCACAATGCTGCTCCTGTCTCACACCTCAGGCTGCGCTCCCTCACACTGAGGCCTTCTTTAAACCCGCACAGAGCGGCCTTTGTGAAACCCCCGCGGTGCGCAGCGATCGTTGACACACAAAGTTCACCTTCACGCCGGAGTCCAGGCAGCTGCCCAACACACGGCTGCTGTTCTCCCGCAGGCCCCGAGCAAATGCCATCGGCTTTGCCCTGCTGCCTTCTTTGAAACGAGAAGGAATTCATTTACATTTAAAAAAAAAAAAAAAAAAAAAAGTTTAACTATGATTTTTTGCTGAGATTCCCAATACCTAATAAAAAAAAAAAAAAAAAAAAAAGTTGGATTTGTTCTGAGGCGCGGGGCCCAGGTATGGTGCTATTCAGAAAGAAATCACGGAGCAAACTCTAATTAAAAAATAAATAAATAAATCTTGAAACCGTAATCAAGCCGTCTGAATGACAGCGTGAATCAGCTCTCCTGTGCCAGGGGGAGTGAGGCTTTGGTGAAATCAGCGCACAGAGCAGGAAACAACAGTTGTCTATTCCGTCTTAGATAGGATCCCATCCTGCCTGGAACGAGTGGGAGCTCCTGCACTGGAAGGGAAATGGGCAGGAAGAGGAACCAAGGCAGAAAAGAGGCAGATGCGCCAATCCTGCTGCCTGCTCAGGGCCCAGCTCGTGCATGCAGCAGCGGAAGGATGGGGAGGGCACCCCAGGTGCCAACCCGCTATCGAGTCCGCATCCGCTTGCCGTGATGACATCAGCCGTGCTGTGTCAGGGACCTGCTGAGCTCTAATTTCACATCTCCCAAGCAGAAAGGAGTTACAGACGTCATCTTCTCCTTACCCTGTCCCCAAACTCTCCACGAATTCCAGTCGGACCAGGAAGGCCAGGTTCCCCACTGGCACCTTTGGGACCCTGTTAGGAAAACAGCAAAAAAGAGAGCTATGGCTGAGAGTCACAGGGAACCCTGCACGGCATCCCCAGAGCTCATCACATTTGAAAGCATTGCCTCGGATCTCCTCTTCCCTTTGTTCCCCAGGGACCATTTGCTTGCTGTTGGCATCGCTTGCACTGACTGGCACAGCCTGCTCTCACTTCTGGTTGAGCACACTGACCAGGTGCTCCAGCCTCATTGCTAATGAAATCCCACCGCCTGAGCGAGCAGCCTCCCGGGAGCCGGCACCACACAGCGCCTCAGCCAGTTCTCTGGAGACGGAGAGTGGTTGTGAACCAAGGAGGGAGAGGGGAGGAAGAAAGAAGAGAGTCCTCTGTACAGCAGAAGGGAAAAGGAGCTCGCTGATGACACACAGCCTGAGGGCGTCCAGGTGAAGGAGAAAGCAAAGGGTCTTTACGTGGTCAAACTCAAAAAACCCTTCTGATACAAACACTAATCATCATCACTTGCAGCACGCAGCGTATCCACCCTTACGTTCTTTCTATTGTCCTGTGTTAACGACGATGTTAACCTGATCCTGGCAAGTGGAAAGACATCTCCTCCCTCACTTGTTGCCATCACACAACGGTGAATGCAGAATGCAGAACATGATGCGTGTGAAGTGACCCTTGCCTGCATACTGACCTGGAAGCCTCGGACACCGGGGGCTCCAATGGGGCCTGGGAGACCAACGGGGCCCTGAAAAAGTAAGGAGATGATTCAGGGCCAGGTAACTCACCTGTGTCATTAAATGGCTCACGTCTAACAGAGAAAATACACTGGTTCATACTGCAGAACACTTTTCCCAGTGGCACTGCTGCTGAACAGACATTACAGTGGTGCTTGTTTGTACTGACATTTGTTAATACTGTTACTACTAATAAAAATGCTTCTTTGTATGTATTTGTGGCTAAGAACATATCATAGTCATGAACAGTACAGATCGGTGACAGCAAAAGAAGAAAGCATGCTGTCTATTCTCTCTCCCAGAATAGCTCAGGCTTAAGGACATTTTGTGTAAGTTAGAACTCTAATAAGACAAGTCAGAAATTAAAAACCAATACTGAACATAAGCATGGGTTCAACTTGTATTGCATCCATGTCAGAAGTCTGCAGCAATGTAATTAGCTGAATTGCACTTGTTCTTCAGCTGTAACAACACGATACCTTTTGTGGCACTGGCAATTTTGGTGAAAAACTGCAGACGTAAAAGCAAATGTTATGAATAGAGTTTATTTCTAAGGCTGATTTCCCTCTCTTTGGGCATCTAAAGAGCAACCACACGCAAAAAATGAATTATTATCCTGCTCAGTTTCTTCCAAGTGGCACACACCAGAAATCATGTCAGACTCGCTGCAAGCTTCTGGATTTCAAAATGAGATTAATGGATAAAAAAGAAAACAAAAAAGCCCAGCAGAACCACTAGAAGGTCAGGTCCAACCACAACTTCACAGCCACAGCAAGACAAGACTGCTGCAGTACTGGGCATGGGCAAGGAAGTGTGAGAACGGATTCCCAACCTGAAAAAAGTTTTGGCTTTGCACCATATGGTTGTGAGCGCTGGGGTCTTTTTAAGCGCTCATGGAAAGCATTGCAGCGCTGCGCCTTTCTGGCACAAGATTCCCAGCAGGTCCACCAGCTTTGTGCCACGTGCTAAGCTCCCGTCACTCGGGACTGCAATGCACAGGCTCTGCAGTGCTGCTGCTTGGAGAGCTCCAGGATTTGCAGTGCACCCCTACTGCAAGGAAAGCGATGCAGGGACGGGACAGTGATGCTGGTGGCAGCGTACACTGCAATAGCTTGCAGGATAGTGACTGCTCTGCTGCCTGACCGAAGCTGCCTGGGGGCAATACAATTAGAGAATGTGGCTGTTTCTTTTAGGCAGAGACTAATCCCGCGTCCTGAGCTCTCCTTTGGTATCTGGTTTACAAGCAGTGCTGTACTTACAGTTGCTCCTCTGGGTCCCGGCAGACCTCTATCACCAGGAATACCGACATCGCCCTGAAACAACACCAGAGTCATCCCTGGCACTCGGGAGCAGCAAATCCACCCTCCCCAGCCCACTGCAGGGCCTGAACGTATTCTTGGATCCCAAGTTACTGCAATCTACTGGGCCACGCCACCTGCCCATTTTGTTACTGAAAGCTTGCTTTGTGCAGGGAAGCAGCACATCAGCTCCAGCTTCAGAGTTTGGTTTAAAGCATGCTCAGCAGAGCTCATGATACATGTAAATGGTGGGGATACGTACGGGGATACCTGGCTCTCCAGAGGGACCGGCCTCTCCCATCTCTCCAGGGCTGCCCTGCAGGGGAAAAAGCAAATACTCCATTAAGGAACAGTTTCAGAGAGCCACCTCTGTCTGTGTAGAGCAACAAGCTGGAAAACTGAGGAGGGAGTTAAGACCTGAGTCAGAAAATAAGAACAGCTTTAAGCTTTTATAGCGTCAGGATAAAGAAGAGAAATCCAATGGACATTTAAAGAGCAGGGAACCAATACATCCCGCGCTGGGACATGGTGCAGGTGCCACTCTAAAGCTCCATGGAAGCTTTTCTCCTGAGGTAGCGGGGAGAAGTCTCCAGAAGGAAAGATGAGATAACACTGCTGGGAAGTGCTCAGTTTTTTATTCCCAAAGAGAAACCTCACTTTCAGGACCTTGACAAAATGGGCCATGCTTCTCTTCTGAGCTTCAGTACATGACCAGTGAGTATCCTGTGCATCTGGTACATGTTCAGTGCGCCAGATACAACAGCTATTATCTCAGCAAGAGCAGGGCCACCTCTGTTGTTTTACCTCCACAGTGGCAGGAACACAGACACCCTCACCGAGGGTCAGCCCGCCCCAAGGATGCACCTGCGGGCACCAAACCTTTTTGCTGTGCAGGTTAATGGCTTCCCCACCAGAGCCCATCATTAGAGACACTGACTCACTTACTGGTTCACCTTTAGAGCCTTTAATCCCTGCTCTTCCAGGCAGCCCCTGGAAAAGAAAGAAAGAAAGAAAGAAAAAAAAAAAGAGCAGTGTGAGAAGAAGTAAAGCTATTAAATGTATTATTCTGGTCTGATTTGTCACACGTGAAGCACAGTTTGCTTGAAGCAATGGAGGAATTTACATTTCTGCATTTCACCGTGGAAATGATGCCTTCCATTTTCCTCTTGTCCACTGTCCTAGCTGCTCTACACACACTACTCCTTAGCAATTAGAGCAAAGAAGAGAAACACACAAATAATGCAACAGCAGCAACATTTTGCACAGTGGAAGCTTCCCTCCTGGGGTGCTGAAAATATTTTGTAAGACAGGAAGAAAGAAATGCTTTATCTCCATTTAAATAGTTGGAAGACTGGAGACACAAAACGTTTTGCCGATGAATACCAGTGAGGCAGGGATCGGCACACTTTTGAATCATAGTCAGCTGTATCCCAGATTTTACCTCCCTGCATAAGGGATGCTCATCACTGGGATGGGAAAGAGAAAATCCCTCTCTGATTTAGATTTTAAATTAGGTCAGATGGCCAGTAGCCAGGGCTTCACTATACTGCTATTTGGTGCTAGTCCAGATGTTCTCCATCCTGTCTTGTACATCGCTCCCTGTCTGCGTGGTGGGGAAATAGCACTTCCTCTTGATTTAAATGGGTCCCTTTGTGGGACAATGCACAAAATGAAGCTCCCCTCTCCCAGGCACGCTGCCTTAATGCCTCGGAGGCGAGCAGTGGTGCTGCCATACTCACGGGAAGTCCGTTCGGCCCCTTCTCTCCAGGAACACCCATACGAGCTGCATCACCCTGTGGATACCAAGAGGTTAGGAGAGACCTTCTGCTACTGGAAAATGGTCTGACACAAGGAGGGGACACATTCCCTAATAGGCATTTACAATCTTCTCCCTCCCCACATATGCAGGACCAAGAGCCTGTTGTGTCTATGGGAGGTAGGCAACCACTGGACACAAAGCTATTGGGTGCTCAAAGATCCCAGGTGCTTCCCAAGTTCCCTTGCAGCTCCCAACCTTCATAATCCAAGAACTTTCATTCCTTGGCAGCACATGGCGCACGTTGTTCCTGTGGGATCACTATTTGAAAACCAGGCAACAAGTACCTGACAGCACCTTGTCTATAGGCAATTAAAATAAACAGATGCCTCCGTCAACAGCTCTGAAAAGGCATCTCTGAAGGCCTAGAGTCAGCCAGTAGGAACCACAGAGCACAGGGACATAGCTGAGTTTAGATCAGATGTGCACGGCCCTTAATGTGCATCTCCTTTCTTTAGGGAATTTCCTTGGGATTAATTAATATAAGTAACTTCACTCTTCCTCGCTAGTCATGCTGCTGGAAAACTCTAAAGGCAAAAGCTTTCCAGCAGTGTATTCTCCTTGACAAGAATCTGAAGCTTTGCAGCACACATGGGACAGTGACAGAAGTGTTTCCTGCACAGTGTGTAAGTAGGACTTTACAAACCTTCTCACCATCGAGTCCAGGAGCTCCATCCCGTCCATCCTTGCCAGGTATGCCCTGCAACCATGCACAATGCAGCTTAAGGTTACAAGGCAGACACTCTGGTCGCAAAACACATTTACAACAAAGAACCTTTTGGCAATGAGATCTCCAGTTGTACTAGGAAACTGGGAAATTTTTCATTAAGAGCAGCGCAACTGGGGTTTGGTCCAACCAGCATTACACTGAAGGTTACGCAGACTCACAGAGCAGAAGCTTGATAACAAAGAATTTAAGATGCAAGATTTCTCCTATCATGTTTTATCTTGACATCTACAAGACACAGAGACTTAGATCCTACTTAATTGACTTACAGGTTCTCCTATGAGCCCACGAGCCCCTGGGTTTCCTTTTGGTCCAGGTCTACCCTAGAAATCAACAATAAATCCTGCGTTATCCAGGACACAACCCTTATGAACAATCAGTAAACCACGATAATATTCAGACTCTGTGGGGACATTTTGTTCAGTTTGCAACAACTCCTGTCTTGTTCACATGGTTACGGTGCTTCCTTTAGCAAGCACCAGAAAATGAGCCAGTGCTGGCTGCAGTGCCTGAGACAATCCTTGACTGTTTCAAGTGATGGAGATGCAAGATATAATCCTTACCACTACATCCTATTCACAACCCTGCAGTGCTTTAGAAGAACGCATAAGAACAATTAGTCCCTTTTTATAGGCATAATTAGATTTAAAAAAAATGAGAAAACGAGCAGCACTGAGAGCAAAACATTCTCCAAGGCAGGACGGCCAGTTGGCCCCTGCCACTGCCATCTCCCTGCAACTGCTTCTCAGCCAGTAACAAATAGGTTCTCAAATTCTACTGTGCTTTAGGAACGGACAGTGCAAAGTGCTAAAAAAATAAACCAAGGGAGACAAGCCATAGCAAAGCTGTCAGACAGACTGCTCTGAGCGTCACAACCAATGCAGTAGGGTTTTACTGCACTTACTGTATCGCCCTTGGGCCCTCTGAATCCTTGAGGTCCTTTGTTTCCTTGGTCTCCCTAAGACAAAAGGGGAAAAGCCATTAAGTATTTTCATTGCTCTCAAAGACTAATGCTTCAAGAGTGCAAATGATGAAGTTTCTTGTGTGCTGTTTGCCAGCATTAGCTGAGGCGTGAGTGTACACATCCCCCTAGGAGCTTGGCTGTACTTTCTGTCACACTCTGTAATTCCTGACACACGGATGAATTGCAGCAAGGACTTTGCAAGCAATCCCTCAGGGCAGAGACTGTCTTCCCCTTCATTTACTGAAACATTTTCTACCACCAGAAACAGCGCAGGAGAAGAACTAGTGGGAAATGCTCTAAGAGAGGCCATAGTTCTGCAGATGCAGATCTGCTCTTGCATTTGCCCATGCTAAGGAGGGTACAGGGGTCTATCCACAGGCAAGCCTACAGAATAGGCACAAGGCAGGACAGAGGGAAAGACGTCGTGAGATCTGGGTCAGGTGAAACAACGCTGCTTTAACTGGAGGGGAAAGTGTGATGGGAATAATCTGCTGGAGTTGGTATATGTCCTTCCTGTTCATTGGCAGTGGAGGGCTCAGTTCAGAAAGGATAAAATTAGGCTTTGGCTGTGGAAAGCAGGGCACAAAGCAGCTACATACAGCTTTCCCTGGAGGTCCTGGGATTCCAGGCGGCCCTCTGAAACCGATGTCACCCTGCAAAGAAAAACACGTCATTCTAATGCTGCTGCTGGCAGAGGGTAAAGTAACAGTATCCCTACCTCATCCCACGCTCTCAGAAAACACACAAAAGCCTGGACTGCTACCTCATATCTCTTACCAGTTTGTAATACAGTCCTTGCAAAAAGATCCCCCTCTGGACAAGCAGGTTTTTACTCTGGATCTCCCCACCATTATGTTTGCAACACACTGATATCCTTTACGGACTTGATATCTTGTTCTTGTTCCTAAATAAATGCATGATTTTATCAAACTCAAAACCATTCAGCCTCTAAGACGATGGTCAAGGGACACTGGCAGACTTCCAAAGCCCTGATGACATATTGACCCCGTTCTCAATGAAGAGACTCCACATCCTGAAAATCTTTGTTCATCAACAGTTCTTTGACTCTTTCTTGGAAAGAGAGAACAGAAAGAGAAATGTTCACGTTAGATTTCTCAGGGCTTTTTTTCCCCAAGATCCTTTAGCGCTGGCAGTCCTGCAAAGGCAGCATGTTGTCCCTGTCTGAATGTTTCAGTCAACCCTGGGCCTGATCCTGACAATCCCTCAGGTATGTAGACTCATTCTGCCCTTAGAAGGTTGTTTTATTTGTGGGTGTGCAGGAAAGACACTGCACTCTGCATCTCCACAGGTTCCCCAGTGCTCTTCATTAAGGATAAATGGACACCTGCCATCCAGACTTCACATGGGACAAGTCAATGGTGGAGGGAGAGAAATCAGAAGGTTTTCCTTACTCTGTCGCCAGCTGGACCCATTGGACCAGGGAGACCTCTTAGTCCTCTTGGGCCCTAATTAAGAAAACAAATCGGTTAAAACCCAATTGTTGTTAAAACACAAAATGATGAAACAGAATGGCACAGCGATTCATTAACACACAAAGCCTTAAGAAACATCAGGGAATGGCAGAAAGCTCAGTCTCCTGTTGCACAGAAACGATCCTTCCCCCCTCAGTGATGACCTCAGAGCAAGTGACACTGGGGAGATAATCCACGTGGGCAAGCTTTTAGGCTTTCTCCTGCTCACTTGTCAGGCTGTCAAGCCATCCCAGCGCTCAGCCTCAGGAAGGGACCAAGCATCCAGGGCTCCATCAGAGTCCCAGGACACTGGCTGTTGTTTGGATGTTTCATCCAAGGTGAGGTGCCAAAACCAAATCCTGAACTAAAGCTCTGTCAATCTAATATGATTTTACTTCTTTTTTTTTTTTTTCCCCCACCAGCATCAATTTTCTCACGTGTTTTTATGGAGAGGCAATAGCTGCCCTGTATAACGCAAAATGATCGATGGCAGCATTCAATTCCACAGCAAAAAGGTCATGAGAACCAGTCTGAAGAGCAGGTGTTACCTGCAGGCCAACGCTGCCAGGAATGCCTGGAGGACCTGGAGGGCCAGGGCTGCCCTGAAAGAGAAAAATTAATTAGAAAGAGGAGAGGCAGTGTGAGCTTGCCAGCCCGAAACCAGTATCTTCCCATCTTATTCCTTCCTGAGCTCCCTCCCACCCACATATCTGATGCAGTTTTTTCTTCTACATCACTTGCAATTTCTTCTATGTGCAAGAACGCTTGATCAGCCAGGAATTTACCTGTGTGATTAATGCAGGGCTTTTTCCTGAGCTGACATCCCTGCACACGAAACAATAGGAGTTAACTTATGGAACTGATCTTAACAGGATGATTTGGGGGAAGATGAATTTTCTTGAAGCATTAGCACACAGACACACATGCAGAGCAATGGAAGCAATTAGCCTTCAGACATAACTACTTGCTACTCAGCCAATTGCCTTACACCTCCCTGTCTTCTTGATGAAACTATTTGCTATGGTGTTTTTAAATACCAAAGTCTCCCCCCACCCCTCTGATTGAAGATTACCTTCTCTCCTTCTTTTCCTATTTCACCAGGTTCTCCTTTGTGACCAGTGTGTCCCTAGAAATAAGAGCTCAAATTACCCAATTTCAAGTAATCTCTTGTTACAGAACTTAAATTTTATCAGATAACTGCAAGACCTAAATCCACACAACGGAAAGAACTAGAGAAATAATCTATGCATGTAACTGTGAAAATTAAGGTCGCTTCTGGGATCAGCTAGCCATGCCGAGTTCCTGTCAGTCCTGTTTGGTATCACTGTGTCAAAATTGACCTTGTTTCAGGAAATACCCAGACTTGGTTTTCATGAATGAGTTGCATGGAGAGAAAGCTACAGGTGCCATTCTGTTATAGGTCAGTCACTAGAACTCGGTTCCCATCATTTTGAACATGGGGCTGAGATGTTTCTGAAAAGCATTTACTGCATTTTTAGCCTCTCTTTTTGTTTAAATCATCTTCAGTGTTTGCATCATGGGGCTTGCTGGAGTGCAAGTGCTCCCCAGAATTCCCATGAACTGGGGAGTAGGGAGCACAGAAAGAGAGGTTTAACTGCTGAGTGAGGTTTCCTGAGGGCTGCAACCTAGAATTTATGTACCACAACCAAGTAAACAGAAAGCTGCCTGAGGTTCACAGTGACATCTGTCCCAGGAGACACAAAATAATCTGCATCTGCAGATGGCATTTTTCTTACCTTGAACCCTGGCATTCCTGGAGGACCGGGAGGACCTGGTGGGCACAGAGCTGGGCACTGCAAGAAACAAGAGCACTCTGGGTTAGCAAATACACACAGTGCATCCATGGAAGCGGGTTTCTTTACTAAAGGAGGGGAAAAGGCCATGTCTGGAAGCGCACGTGGGTTGCGGCTCTAAATCCACTAACTAATCCATTCATAGCATAATGCGTTCAGTGGCATTTCCCTATGGGAAAGGGGTCCTAAAACAGGTCCTCAGGCCCACAGCAACCCAAAAAATAATGATTTCTGCTTGGTCAGCTTCACTTAGAGCATGCTTGCATGGACTGTGAGGAATTCTGAAGGCTGACAGCTGTCCACAGCTCAGAAATACCGGAGAAACACAGCTCCCCAGCAAAGCAGCACGGATACCTTGGAAATCATTAGAAACATTTCTATGCATGCATTGACCCCTGCTGATTTCCATGAGGCACCTCAGCTAACTGACACGGGGCAAGCATTAAAGCTTATCAGAAGGGGATGTACAGAAAATTAACCCAAATACCAACGAGCTGGTGGCTGTAGGAGTGTAGGGCTGGATGAGGCCCTGGTGGGAACTCTAGCTTGAGTGGGAATGAATCAGAGCATGGATGGAAATTTAATGGGAGTTCCAAAAGCCTTTCTCTAAGTACTGTACAGATAGGAACAATATTTTCTTCTGCAGCTTTTTATTTCATTTTTTTAGAAAACTTCAGGCTACATCTATGTAACAAGAATTTAATTTTCTGGTATACTGTGCAGTGTAACTTAAATTAAAATTGCAGAAATAGTATCCTTTCCTATTAACTTCCACATGACTTGCCATAAGGTAGTCTAAACCGACTTCGAGTTTTCTGGGGTATGCCAATTAGAAAACCAGAGATACTGTCACAATAACAGCTGCGAAGTATGGAAATGTCATTTCCATCGTTCATGGACTTAACACTCCCTTCATTCCCTTGAAAGAAAGGAATAAAGGCATTCTCATAAAGAAGAAAGTCTAAACAAAGCATATGCCCATAGGAGCTCCATGCCATCATCCATAGAAATAAACAGTGCAGCACGCACAACCTCTCCTCTTGCAAATCAGGATTGGAAACAGATGCATGAAAATCTGTTGCCACTTGCCAAATGCTGAAGTTGTTTTGTAGATGAAGAATGTATGCAAAACCTGCATTTGGGAAGCAAACTGGAAAGCAAAGATCAAGCAAAAAATCAGCCCTAATATATCTACCTCCTTGCAAGAACATTTCAGTCTTACGAACACCCACTCATTCAACACTTACGCATCCTGCAATATGGCAGCATGCTAGACCTATGTCTGCAGGTCTGAATGGCACACGCTGAGTGGTTCGACCCTCCCCCAAGTATGCCAACAAAAATATTCTCATGCTACATCAAGAGAAACCTACCTGAAGGTCCCCACCGCCTTCGGGAATGACGCCTGCGAGACCCTGAAATTCATAAAAAGTGGTCTTTAAGCATATCTAGGCAAACAAAAGGAAGAAACGTTATCTCCGGAAAATGCACTTTACAAACCCAGCTCAGCTGAATTGGCACAGGGTGGATACCTCACCACACAGTGTGAAACTGCCCCTGAATCTAGAGGGTTAGTTATGAGCTGCACTGGTCCTCAAAATGGACATGGCAGACTCGAACTGGAGATGCACAGTTGAGCCTGGGAAGGGTCCTCAAGCCTTAGGCCGTGAAGGCAGCAATTTCAGGAGAGCAGCTGTACCTGGCCCTCTTCTGGGACTGATAAAGCCCTCCTGGTCCTATCTGACCTTCCAAAGAAACTCAGCAAGGCCAAGTCTTGCTGGTTTCAAGACCCCTTGCTGGCACAACACAAACACACACCTACAATCTGGGCTCCTGCTGGAATCTGCCTGCCACAGGGACTCCCGGACAGGGATAATGTCTCTGGCACACTTTACCTTCAAGAGACACGCAAGCAATAAACAAACCAAATAATAAACAAACAGGAGATGATCCACACACTGAAGTGCAGCCAGTGAAGTCACTGCTCTCCCTGGGGTGCAGTGTTTAGAGGCTGTTGAAACTTAGCCCAGAGAGGGAGTGCTCATGGTAACTGCAGCAAATAAAACATGCACGTTCGGGCAGCAAGGTGAAAATTCTGGACTCCCCATGGGAAGTTTCTCACATTCATTCACAACTCTCAACTTACGGGAGGTCCGGGTGGTCCAGGAGGTCCTGGGAATCCTGGCAGACCAGATGGCCCCTAAAAAGAGGAAAAAAAATATAAAGAATTTATCTTCTTAACCATTTAGATGAAAACGTGGAGAGGAAGGATAGCTACCAAACACCACTGCATATGTGTGAATGTGAGGCAAGATATCTCAAATTAGAGTAAATTGCACTGTTCTGTCTGCAGAGGATTCTAGAGCTATCAAGAGAATAGCAGATGCACGTGCAAGTATAGGGAGTAGGATGGAATAGGATATTCTGTACCTACACCCCTGCTTCTACTGGCTCTGTACATCTACAGGGGAGCTGCAGGCATCCAGAGATGATGGTATGCCTCTACAGAATGGGCTCCCTCCAATCAGGCCCCTTCTGCTCAACAGCTTCTTACTAAGGTTGCTGAAAGCACATGCCAGTGGTGACAGACCTCTCTTCTTGTGGCACTGGCTGCTCTTTTGCTGTTACTCATCGCTGGTAAAAGAAGATCTGGCTGCAAGCAGCTGCACACCTTTGGCACTGCACTGGTTGACAAGGGTGACCCTACACAATCTGACACAAGGCATAGCATTGCCCATGGGCATTTGTAGAGCTTGCAGTGCCTTGTGCATCGTGTTCATTCCAGAACAGAGTAAGAAAACAGAAATGAACGTCACTCTTCTGTGGTTGTGGTATGTTTGGTAAATGGGAGAAACTCACAGGAGGACCCCGAAATCCATTTCCTCCTGGAAGTCCACTGGGTCCTGGAGGCCCCTGTTGAACAGAGAAAAAAGCCTTACAGCTTGGTGACCCCACATAGCTGGCAAAGCCCAGGGGCAAACAGTCGAGCTGTATTCATCCAATCACCCAGAGAAGCCCAACCCCGCACCCAGGCAACTGCTATGCCAGCACACTTATTTCCTCTTGCTCCACCTTCCCATGGAATATGCTATTGTCATGGCCACACACTGCCAACATCTGCCCCACACTGACTCAGCTCTGAGGCACCCCGAGAGCCCTGCTGAACAAAAGCTGCTCCAGAAATGGCCACTTCCAGCAATGACAAGGCTGCTCTGCCTTGAATTACCAGCAGTGGCCAGATGCCTTAGGGTGAGGATACACAGAAATGGTCCACAAAGCTGCCAACCTGCAGGATTCCATATCCCGCTGCCCAGCACAAGAAAGGAATCCACATTTAAAAAAAAAAAAAAAAAGAAGCCCGACCCCTAATATAGTAATTTAAACCTCTTTTTTGAAAAATAATCTCATTACTTACTGGAGGTCCCGGTAGTCCTTTACCCTGGAAACAACATTTGAAACAGTCAAAGATCACTTAAAAAATGAACATATAACAAGAAGAGCAGTACCTCAGAAAATGCTTCTTAATTTTATTTTTCCTTTCAGTTTTCATAGCACTCTCCTGCCCCCACTTACTGTAATTTGCAATCAGAACATAGCTAGAGTCTTAATGAATCCTTTTGTTGCCTCTAATAATTTGTATTCCCTTTGCATCCTCGTTACCTATGAGACATCTCTAAATAAAGCCACATACAGTGATGACGTGGCAGTGGAACAGGGACATTTATGAAGAAAACATTCTAATTTATCTGCCTGCTTTTCATGTCTTCACATATTTGTTTGCTTCCTGGGACCTCATCTCAGCTGACACCCACTGGTTGTCCTGCAAAGTGAGATCCAGGTGTGGTGTCAGGGAAGTGGGGGTATTGAGTTAGCCGTGGCCATCCAACAAAATGAGCACTGAGGCATGTCAAGCTGCCACGTCTGGGAAGGACTTACATCTGCTCATGGCATCAGAGATACATTGCATTCAAATCAGCATAGCAAGTTCTGCAGGTGAGCTCAGCTTCATGGAGAAACAAAGATACTGATAATTGCTGGAGAAGGGTGTTAGCTTGTTTAGCATTAACTGAGAATCGTTTTAGATGCAACAGCATCTGTATTCAGAAACCCTTAGACTTGATGCTGAATGTGGATATACAGATACCACTTGATTTGATGTAAAAGATTTAAGGGGGCTGTCTTTACAGAGATATCACTTCTGGTCATTATGAACTTTGCATGACTCTTGTATTATTCCATCAATACAGATATCAAAGCTAAATATGACTTGCCAGCAGATAATGAGATGCTTAACATAGCAATATGGATTTCAAAACGAGCACGGAATGATCAGTAATGTTTCTGCAGCAAAACAGTTTAATATATGAAAGTCTATTTCGTTTACTTATACAATACAAAAGACATTATCTAATAGAAGGAAGGTTTGATATGTTAGTCTTCATCCCAAGCTAAGTTACTTCATAACATCTCCGAGACTAAGAGCAGGCTCCACGTCACCAGAACAGCTCAAACATGGATAATTAAGTAGCTAAAATGGTATTTTCACTCATTCAGGTTTAGATTTCTTGATCTGGGATACAAGACCTCCCCTCTTCTCTTGGGGCAGATTCTGGCATACAATGACACACCACCTTTACATGCACAGTTCTGGGATTTACTTACAGCAGGTCCAGGTGGCCCAGCAGGTCCTAATGCACCCTACAGGAATAAAACAACAGAGTTATTAACAGCAAATTAGCAGGTCAATCAGAAATTCCTGTATGGCAAGACATCAGTGTCTGCTCTGCTTGATAATACTCTGCTTGGAAACTCCAGCAGCATCTTATAGAAACAGCACACAGCTGGAGATGCTCGGCTGAATTTACAGTTATAAGGACAGAAAATTATGGGTAATGATGATTTCGTCGTTCCTGGTAAATTTCTTGATTGAAGAACATTCTAAGATAGTAGGGAGCTAAGCTCTGAACTGGCCCCATCAACTTCATCTCCTGTTTGTTGGCTAAGCGTTCACAAATTGTAATTTCATTCATTTGAAATATTCATAGTACATTCGTGATGTAGAACCAGTGATGAAATTATCTGGAATCATTTCCATGACTTGGATTTGTTCTAGTGAACATCATCACTTCATACATCTCCCTGCAGGCAAGGATCTTGATGGGGCAGCTTCTGCCTTCTCACTGGTTTCCTTGGCAAATCAATTCCCAATCTCCTTTTCCCCATTTGCATTCTTCCTCTTAAGATCACCAAACTCTAGTCAAGCTTACGTCTTAGTCTAGAATTGAATCATTCATGAAATTGCTGAAATCCTGCTTAACTAAAGATAATAAGCTACCCAGCTTACTCTTAATCCCATTGCAGCACCGCAAAGCCTTCCTCAGCCTCTCACCAGCTGGGTTGTCTAAATCTGCTCTCCAAAAGTTCTCAGAATGCCCTACCAAGAACATTTTGAGAATGATTTCCTGAGCTGGAAAGAAGTCGTGTCTATCCCTAGGGCCAGAAGAACACAGCAGATGGGCACACCCGGAAAGTATCGCAGCACACTGCTGCTCATCATGATCCCAAGGATGACTGCAGCCTTTCTTAATGTTGGCCGTATCAAATGAGATTAGAAGCGTTTTCCCTTGTTAAGCCTAAAGAGAAAGATTCTGAGGACCCAAGTGCCTCATTAAAAATAGCCTTGTGAGGGAAGGGCTGTAATCCAATCAAAACCAGCTCTGCTGCAGATGGCAGCTCATTCATTTTTCTTGCTGCAGGTGACTCCGGTTTTCATCCGGTCACTTCTATCTTTAGGCTGAAGTCTTTATAACCAATGATGCCCATGGGATGAGCTGAGATCTCTTCTTACAAAAAAAAAAAAAAAAAAAAAAAACAACACAGAATTTCCAGCATCTACTGATTTACACCCTTAATCCCACTCCCACAAAACAAGCTGGATAGACCCTTTCTGCTTTGGCATTGTACTCAAAGTACCAAGTGCTGGCACTTTCGCTAATTTTGAAATCTTTGTGGGTGTGGGGTGGAGCACTCAGCAGCGAACATTTTGGTGCAGTCATGGATCACCAAGTCCCTGAGCAAGCTGATGTGAGTCCATTAAATTTAAATGAAAAACTCTAATTTACACCTCTACTTTAATAACACCGTCTGACTCAACTCATTCTCCTGATAACAATGTTCTTTGTCTATTGAAAACAATCTTACCATCATTTTCCATTTTAAAGCAATATGCTTTATGAATATACAACTATCGAGCGCAGGAAATACTTGATTAATATGGCATTAAGAGTTCATAAATAAATATGAGCAATTATGTCGTTATAAAGCACCAGCTCTGTCAATCACTTAGAAACCCACTGATTTATTGACATTTTCTTCACTGTTTTTGTACAAAGCACCAAGCTTCAAAGTGGCCTTTGAAAAACTTCCGAAGCAAGACATCCGTATCCAACCCAGCTCATTCCTGGATAAAAATGAAATGTATTCTTAAACTGAAACATAAAACAAAGAGGCCCCATCTGATCAGTCTGTAAACAGAACCATGAGAAAAGCTAATGGATGCTGTGAGTGGCAGAAGCATTGAAGATAGAAGCCATTTTGTTACACCAATGCACAATGCATTGGCCCCGGTCAGACACGAATCACTGCTGCCCTGAAGCAGAGCATACAGAGGAAAAGTTCAGCAATAACAAATAACTAAAAACTGTCTTCTAGGAGCCCGCTTCCATCTGCCCAACACCTTTCCTCTCAGGCACTTCAGCTCAGAAATACATGTCTATTTGTAACAAGGCACAGTGCTACGCGTGCATTCAATCCCACAGCAGCCAATGGACACCTGCTGCTTTCAATGATTCCCATAGGACCTAAATGCCTTCTTCAACTTGTGCAAAAGAAAGTAAGTCAGGATAACGATGCCGCCCTTTTAGAGTGATAGAGCTTTTAGAGTGACAGAGCTTTTAGAGCTTCTTTTCTTTTTTTTTTTCCGGGCTTTTATTAGTCCAATTAAAACAATTTTCCAGACAGATCACTGACCTCGAAAAACTCCCATAAATGACAACATGCCCCAAGTTTGCCCCGTGCTGACAGGCTGAGTTAAGAGACATGGGAAATCATGTCAAATCAGAACACATAGTTACAGTAACTCTGCGTGCTAGAACACTGTTTGTGTGCTCCTAACAAATAGTTGGAGGGGAAGTTCGTGTGCCCAGGAATTATCTGCTCCATTACTCTGCTAACTCAGACTTTGTTGTATGCTAAAGTGGGCACAGGCAAACGTTACCACTGAATGTGAAACAGGGGTACAAAACTTCTCTGTTTTCTGTGTATTCCTCAACATTTCTGTTTTAAAAATCAAAGATCAGTTTCCCAAAGGTGCTGGACTCTCACCACAGTCTGAGATTTGTCAGGGTTTTGCAGCCTTGGAACTCTGGGGAGATAGGTTGCCCATAAGAAGAGTGCAGGATGCAAGTTTTTAAGTGCAGTGCTGATGAATGGAAGCTCAGAGCTGTGGTCAGGATGCTTGGGTTCAACTTTCCCAGCAGCCAACCTGATTTTGCCTTGCACGTGAGAAAGAAGAGTGTATCAAAGACATATGGCTCTACCACTCATTGCTGTAACCAAGACAACTCACAGCTTTGTGCTTTGGGTGGGTCCCTGGGGCAAAAAAAAAAAAAAAAAGAAATACTGAGCATGTTAGAGAAGTCCATCAGCAGCACTACTTTCTTTTTTTAACCTCTACGTGCTGCGATCTGTGTTTAGCCCATCACTGCAGCCCCAAGCTCGAGAGAACTGCGGACCAGCTCCGGATACAACCCTTAATGACTTGTGAAAGAAGAGAGGAGGATAACCATGCTGGGTAAAATCTGTGCTGAATGGCTCACCTACACTTTGTTCCCAGTGTCATAACAGAGGCCTAAGTATCTTTCTGGCCCCATTACAGATGACCCGAAGGACATCTATAGCATCACAGGCAGTCATTTCTCCCTGTGGTGCCCCTCAGCAGAGCTGTAATACATAGGAAACAGGAAAAACCCTTTTTTTCCTTGCTGTACTGACTAGAGAAATCTACTGAGAGCAGCTAATAATGTCAACCACATGGACAGCCTCAGAATTAACAAAAGGCAAAAGTTTGAACAGCTAATGTAATTATATCCATAACAGAACTATGTACTCAGGCTGAAAATAAAGACCCAAATAGCTTCACTGTGATAAATGTTTTAATTAAGTCTACAGATTGCTTTTTTGGATGCTCAAAATACCACAAGAGCTGTTCTGTTCTGTTATTTGCACTGAAACTACCCAAAGCTCATTCAAAATCATGTGAAAGAAAGATGGATCCCATGCCTTGCACCTACAGAAAAGCCATTTGGGTCTTCATTTCAAAGGTCTAAGCATTCTGCCAGGGTTCGCAGATAAATAACCCACCATCATCAATACCCCAGTGTCACCAAGTCACGAAGGAAGGAGGAGTCATCAATGTAAGCAATGACAATGCTCCATTTAAAGGGACTTGGGATGCAATGTGGTACTCACACGGTCTCCCGGAGGCCCATTTGGGCCAGGCGGGCCATCAGCTCCCGTTAATCCCTGTGGAAACAAGAGAAAAATGTAAAGGCAGAGAAACACAGCAACAAGAGCTGTAGGAAATCCCTGTCACCATCACATACCACCTGTATGTCAAACTTTCAGGAAAGCCTAAGCGCTTCAATTTCCTCTGCAATTAAATACGAGAAGACCGGAAGCAAATTACCTGTACTGTTCCCTATGCATTTAAAGTACGGATGAACACCACCAAGTGATCTTGTTATTGGAGTTTATTGAGTTGCTGTCCCTCAGTTTAGTTGTGGAAGCTGCCTAAATGCTTCCTTTTAGCATGAAGTAGAAGAAAATGTACTGGCTATGCTCAGTGGCTATGCCAGTAAGTTGGTGAGCTGTAAAAACATCACTATGTACAGTCACCTGTCCAGATCTGAATGGACAAAAAAAGGCAAGTGAGCAGCAAGCTTCAAGCAAATAAGCAACACTGGATTTCCAAAATAAGGCTCAATTGGTTTGTTTTCAAAATGCCAACAGATGCTCCTGTTTCTCCAGCCCTGCCTAGCACACTTCCCAAGAGCTGCAGTGTTTCAGTGTAACAGTGCCGTCCTATCAGTTCTGCATCCCCAAACTGCTCTCCTACTTCTTATTTCAATCTAAAGACGCCTTCAACTCTTAGAACTCCTCCTAATTTGTAAGACATGTACTTCCAGTACCCACTTTGCTTCTCCAGCAGATACAGAGCAAGTTGATGAGACACTAGGGCAACGTTCATGTTTATATGAAACTTTTAAACAGTCTAAGAGGAAATGATGAAATACTCACATCTACTCCAGGGAGGCCAGGCAACCCAGCTTCACCAGCTGCTCCAGGCTTTCCTGGTGCACCCTTTGGTCCCTAAACCAGAAAACAGGCAATTCTTTATGAGGTAACAACAAATGAAACGTGGCATGTGTTGATAAAGACTACAAGATAGAAGTTCATCTGTTGACGTGTTAATCTTACACCATGCAATGTGGAAGAATTACTCCAGAGAGGTGAAATCTATCATGAGCCCACATCCAAATCCTAAATGCGTTTCAGTGCTTTAGCTCAGTTCTCTGCAACCCCGTTAATGATTTACAGACACACTTATGGAAATCCTGGTGCAGATCAAGAGGAAAGGGAGCCAGTAAGACTTAGCTCCTGTGTGCTACTTCTTCCTAAGAGAACAAACAAGTTGACATCAGCCAGATAATACTTACTGGTGGGCCTGGCAAACCAGGAGGGCCCGGCTCACCCTGAATAAAAAAAGAAAAAACATGAGTGTTAGTGATTAACTTCTCCTTTCTGTTGCACAACAGCGGTATGCACAACGGTCACAGTGCTCACACCTCCCTCCATGCCCGCTCCCAGATTTCCCACACTCAGGATGAAGAAGGTAACGCTCTGGGATCCTGTTACCTCCTGAAGCAGGATGAACCTGGATAACCCTTTTCACATTGCCAGTTGCAGCCTGGGAGGCTGAGCACGTGGGTAGCACTAGTGTGAACTGGAGTGTTCTGAACCATCCCCAACACCTGCATTTCTTTCCACATATGCTTAGGAATTATTTGCACGTTGACTTAGCAGCAAGCGAGGCACAGAGGAAGCTGGATGGCTACTATGATTTTCAAAAAGTCTTCTGTGATGAAACAGAAATGCTACGAGATCCAGGTTTCCAGGACACACCATGAAATGGTGGTGCTACCAGAAGCTTGGGACTAACAGAAAGGGAAGAACAGTCTCCAGCAATTTTCTTCATATGACTAAACTTGGACAGGAAAAGCAAATGAGCAAAACCCCCAGCTGATTTCAACCTAATCCAATTGCACAGTCTGGATGAAATCCAAGTTTTATTTTAAAAAGATAAAGTATTTATTTTAAAAGTCCTCATTTTTTTTTTTCTGATCCTAATGGAAACAGAATTAAAGGCGCCTGGAAGACAATAATAAAAAGCCTTTGAATCACTCCTTGCAGTTCAGCCAGCCATAATGCCGTTCAGGAGCTTACACAGACCCCAGACAACAAGATGCTTGTGCTTTATTGTCAGTCCCTGAGAAAAACTATTGTCTGCAAAAGACAGGAGCTTGCTGAAACTGGACAGTCTCAGATCAGCTCCTCATTTTGTCCAGAAGCAAATTGCTTCGCTCTTCTATGTCCCAGTTTAGGTGCCTGGATGAGGACTGCTGCTCCTGGCTTTAGGGTAAGTACGTGAATAATGTGAGAGGCTCATTTCTCATGGGTGAGGAGGGGGTATGGTGCACATTGGTATCCTGGGAGAGGAAAATCTATATAGAAAAAGAGTGCTTACTAACTAAGCAAGGTTAGAAATAACCCATCCTCACCGTGGGTCTGATAATTCAAGGTTATTAGGCAGTAAGCAAAGGCATGCAATTCATAGCACATTACTGCATTTACTGTGTCAGCAGCTGTGAAATCCCTGGGCTCTCCCATAGACTGGTTGCTTTGAGTTGCTCAGCCATGGATTTACACGCTGCGCTGGTGACTGATCAGTGCTCAGAGCAGAGGTTCATTACACAGAGGTGGCATTGTGCTCCGGCTTGATGAAGAAACTCTTTTGCTGTTCATTACCCACAGACTTTCCATAAATAGTTCTCATGATCGTAGGTGGGGAAGGTCTCTTGCCAAAGGAATGAAAGGAGCAGTTCTTCTGCCATGAATGGCTTGGAAAGGCAGCATCCCTCCTTCACCACACTACATTTCCAACCCTGTGCACTTTTTTCCCCTCACTCCTCTGACGGCGATCCATACAGCAAGGTCACAGCATTAGCAAATGTGTTTGGGACCATCTTAGACCTTGATCCTGCCATTGAGGACCCCTGTGGGACTCTGCAGGAGCCCCAGAACTTCAGTCAGATGAATCAAAGGCCTAATAAGTGTTTATACCCTTAATGCCAGATCACTGGGAATTAGAGGCAAAGGTTGTCAGCAAAAGGAAGTGCTCCCCTGGGTGCTTCATGAGAAGGAAGCAAGTTTACTCTTTCTTAGCAAGTCTGCATTAAAGTCAAGCCATGAGATGAAAAGTGGGAAAAAAATAAAGCTTGATTTTTGAACAGCGACAATTGCTTATTAGCAATTTGGGGAATTACATTCCTAGAAATAATTCACAGGAACTCGGCGCTAATTCTTTTGATCTCAACATGCTGTTCCTATTCTTGGGAGGGAGAGATTTTGCTTGGTGCCGCGTATGAAATGTGAAGCATGTTAAAGGTTGTAATTATAAAGATTTCAGAGGAACTAAATGCTGCAGGCTCCCAGTGAAAGCAGCTTCTAGAAATTGTACTTATGGGGTTCATTCCAAGATATCCTGACTAATTCAGCTGCATCTTGTGCACCACTCATGGCTCAAGGCCTATGGTAAGGGACCACTGAGCACTTTGGCACTGCTCATCAGTCTCAAAGCGACTCTTCCCACACAGCATCCATCCAAAGCCATCTGTGAAACCAATCCAGCTGGAGTGGCCTACAGAATTCAGAGAACTTGCATAGATATGGTCCAGAAGAGTTCAGTGCTTTAAAAAAAAAAAGTTTCACCATTACAGAAAAACAATAAAGTGGCTTCATTCTTTACAGAATTGGCAATACTACTCAGGCTCCATCCAGTGCTACATTTTCTATGGCATAACTTTTTGGAGGGTACTGCCAGAAAAACAGTAGCCCTTCATCTGGCACGCTGCATGAGCATGCTCAACACTAGCCACAGCTACAAGCCTCTTCTTCTGAGCGGCTGTTTAGAGGTCTGTCAGATTGAACTACAGAAGCTATCCCTGAACAGCTGGCATCACCTCACGTTAACAGGGCACCCAACTCAACCTGCATCTGGATGAGGGTTGTAGTTTGAGTCTGTTCAAGTGACAGACCGCTCCCATGTAGTCAAAACTCCAAGTCTGAAGCTGGGACTGCAAGACTTAGCGCTTTAAACACTTTACTCGGCAGTTTGATTTAGTAGGACTACGTTCTTCACGATGATTAGATGCTATTTAGTCCTGTCCCACTTGGAACTGTCTGAAGCTTTTAGCAGTGGATAAAAAAAGTGTAGATTCATGCTATAAATGTTTCCCCAGGTTCCCATTTCCAACGACAATCAGAAGTGAGGTTGACGAAGCTCCTGAATAAAGTGTAAAATATCCTGTAGAAAGGAGCAGTACAACACGATCACAGGGATTTGTTTCTTTCCAAATGCTGTTACCTAGAAGTTGGTTACAACTTGAAGTCTGAAGGGCTTTGTCCCTCCCAAATTCCTCTTTTTCCTTCCATATACAAAACCAGTCCTTCTTTCCCCAGGTCTGCTGGCCACAGACTCCACGGGCTCCCTGCAGCTGAAGGGCATGTGCATCCTTTGCCCTCCTCTCCACAGGCCTTTTATCACAAGAAAAAGCAGAGGGGAGATATCAGCTCTGAACTTCACGTGCTACAAAACCAGAGTGATATTTCCAGTAAAACAGCCTCCTTTAATTGAGAGGACACTTTAGAGGGAATAGCTGCAAATCAATGAGGTTTTCTCTTCAGACGAGCATTGCTCACACAGCCTCTCTGAACACTCACCACTGCAAACAGAAAAGCTCCTTGTTCACCATTTACCAGGGAACTAACGTGCATCTTTTTTTTTTTTTTAACATTCTTATCCAAAAGAAAATGACCTGCAGGGAGTGAATAGAGTTTTCCAAAGCTACTGAAAGGCCCAACTGCAATAAACTTACTTTGGATGTGTTTTAAAATACCCCACCATAGTCCATAAGCGCCTTACAGAGACAAGCGCTACTCAAAAGGAACAACAAAACAGGAAACTGGTCTTCTGTATTTGATGCGGTCTTGCTGAGCATTCATCTGATACTCTAATCCATTGCCACCTACAGAGCAAATACAGTTCTTCTCCAACAGACTCACAGAAGCAATGTTTAATTTCTATGGAAACAGCAATTAAAAGCAATAGGACACGTTTTTGTTTTTTTTCTCTCTGATATCTCCTGTGGTACGCAGCCTTCTACCTACGCAGGACACAAGTACGCCTAAGGAACTGCCCACTGAAATAAAGGTTTTCTTTGCTGTTAGTGCCATTAAAGACAAGTCGTGTCTGAAAACCACTGGGCCAGATTCTGATTTTGCACACGTCAGTGTAGACTGGAGATGCCACACTGACACTGTTGAAATAAAACATAAGTAAGAGCAGCATCCATGTCGAGTTTCTTCGGGCTCTCCACAAACATGGATGCTCTGGAGTGTCACAAACCCCTCTCGGAGCTACAGAACACGCAGCAACACCGACCCACATCACACCCATGCACTCAACCTTCCACATTTTGTTCCCCCTCCTCTCCAGACAGGGAAAGAGAAGAACACAGCTCTGCAGGCAGGGTTGTGTGTATATCCCGAACTCTCCTGAGATAGGATATAGATCCTGCAGAGACACCGAGGCCGCTCTGTGCCTCCATTCACCGTTCTAACCATTGCAGGACCAGATCTCTTGTAGGTGGGCTGGTTCTCCACATCCATCCACCTCTGCAGCACAGCCCGGAGGCTGGGGCTCAGGAGGACAAGCAGCACTTCTCCGCTCAGCTCGCTCTGCCTCTGCTCCACCCCCCGCCCTCCCTCTGCCGAGTGGCACTCACATCTATGCCGTCCTTGCCAGATGGTCCAGGGGGTCCTCGGGGTCCAGGAGGGCCTTGTGGTCCAACTCTCTGAGAAGATCGGGGGCGAAGAGGAAGAAGAGGTTATTTTTCCATCAGAAGAAAAACGCAGGCTAAATAAGAAAGCAATGGTTGAGTTCCACAGCTACCTCACCTCACGGGGCCCTGCACCATTCTGGGCAGACTTGGAGGAGCTCAGAGCAAGGCTCTTTGCAAAACCCTTTTGAGCACAGCCTCAGGGCCCGCAGCCCGTTTAACACATGAGGAAGGAGAGCTGGAAGCAAACAGGCTTGGTTGTACGGGCTCTGGTCCTCACTGCCTGTAGAAACGATCCTTTTGGGGCAGAGGGGGAAACGCAGGGTCCGTGGAAAATAGGTGCTAACGAATCGCATTAAAAATGCATTCAGTCCCCCCATCCTGATGGGGGTGATGGAGACAGACGGACACTGCTGAAGACAGAATAAGAAAGGGAAACATCTCCTCTCTGAGCAGGATGCCATTTGAAAATCTGGGATTTTGGATGTGTAAGGTTGGGGGAAGGAAAGAAAGGTCTGATAAATGACTTCTGTATTGAGAGGACTCTAGAGAGCAACTTGCTTTAGCATTGGCAAAACAAAGGTTTCATTGTGGAAGCAGCTCTGCTCACAGCAGATGAGGGCAGCTCTGAATTCTCAAGCCAGACTGCAAAAATTCCTTACTGGCACAACACAAAACCTCACTGAGGAGTTACTTCCCCAGGCAACAAAATTAACACCGTGCAGGGAAGTTTAATATAGCTTTATAACCAGAGTGAGTAAGGATTAAATACGTTATTTCATAAATGTAAAGGTTTAAAAATTCAGAGGGAAAGAATCTTCTCTGACTCATGGAGAACCATATCAAGGGATTCCAGTCTCACGAGCACCTCATTACTCCATTATGAAAGAAAACTGTTTCTCTTATATCGACAGGTCTTCCTTTCCCAGGGCTTTATCTCTTGCAGCTCCAATTGAAAAAAACAATACTTGCACAGAAAGCGTAAAGCAGCAGTTCCTGCACACAAGGACACAAAGTAAAAGCCTCCTGATGCAGGTATGAAAACAGCTCCTTGCGAGGCACAGAGTGCACGCTTTAAATAAACTTTAATGACCTGCGATTTCCATGTTTCATCTGTAGTTACAACATACACACATTGCAATATGTCTTTCCCTTATGCCCTCATTTCTTGAACATGAAGCAAAAATTCTTACCTGAGCTGATGTTGTGGCTAATAGCTGACAAAGGAAGAGAAGCCCAAGAGTGGGGAATACAGTCATGGTGCCCAGGCTCTGCCTCTCCTCGTTACTCCTGGGCAGCCAAACCATTTCTCTCCCCCTGGATCTCGGCTTACAAATGAGACTCCTCGCCTCCAGATAAACCTGCAGCTCCCACTGGAGGGGCAGAGCTCAGGAGCACAGGCAAGAGGGGCTGAGCCCAGAGGAAAGAGAAGGCTTTGCAAGGAGGTGGGAGCAGGAGGGGGAGCAGCAGGCAGTCATGAAGAGAGGCTCTCATTCATGCTCTGCTGGGCAGCCCCAGCAAGCAGGGAAGGAACATAAGGAACAGCTGAACTAAACACACGCAGGAGAAAATTCTGCATCTCCAGCTGGAAGTACAATGTTCCTTAGGTCTCAGCTGAGACATTTCTCCAAGCATCATTCAGTGCTGGACAGATGAAAAAGTAACAGTTATCCACTGCCTGAGGCTACTTGATTTTACTAGAAAAAATATAATACCTGTAACAAGGGCAAGAATTACAGAGAAATGCACTTACTGCTTTGTGAGACGGTTTGTTAGCTCTGTCACAACTGTTATTTGTTTTTCCTCAAGGGAGACCCAGAGAACACCAGGCTTGTTTCTCGAGGAAGTGATGAACCCTGACCAGAGGACAGATGACCACAGAGACATGAGCAGGAAGAAAGAAGGAGAAAATCCTGGAGCTACAAGAAACTAAGGAAGAATTGCCTCTGAAATATTTGCTAGGAAGGAACAGCGCAACAGTTGCCGAATTGATCCCCAAAAGGTGATCCCAAACAGCAGCCTGTTCACAAAGAAGCAGATAGCTTCAGGCTTGCCTTTGTTAATTAAAGACAACTTCATCCAAAGCAGTGCTTGGAAATGAAGAGACTAAACGGGAGGACTCATCAGGACTGGAATAACGCAGCTAATTTGGTTAGCGAGAGCAGCAGAAAACTAAAGCTTTGCAAATGAAATCCCAGACTTCTATTTGACATCCTTATGCCAGGTTTGTATGAGCAAACAGTACATGCCTGCCCAGCTCTCCAGCAGCCCATATTTCACCACCAGCTTTAATGGAGGGTTAGAGGGCTCAAGCATTTACCGGTGTCTACAGGAATTTTTGGAACAGTCAGCCAGCAACAGAAAGGGAGCGTGTGCCTGTACGTGTTCAGATGGCTTAAAAGTAAAGGGAATGCTTTATTAGACAGCTCACACCCCACTGCACAGCTCGCACCTCCTCCTTCACACTGAGGCCAACTGATGGCAAAGCAAATCCAGCTTTCCCCAGCTCCTCTCAACAGGAGTGACGTGCATTTGTTGAGTAAGATGAGGGAAGGATGACGTTTTCAGCTCAGAAAGGGTTTACTGAATAAGAGTTTTATCTTGTGCCCCAAAGGGAGAGGCCCTAGAGCTAATACTTCCATATGCATCCTGGAAACTGCTCAAAAGGGAAGTCCTGGTTTATTCTACAGTACCTTTCCACCATATATGCTTGGGAGGCTCCCAAGCAACAGCAGCTGGCTACAGGATGGGCTGGTATGCCAGATCCATAGTTGCATCCTGCCCTCAGAGGTGAAAAACATAAGTGGAAACTGGTGTGCATTAAAGACGTGCTTTAATAGGCGATGTTAATTCAACAGACCATCATACAGCTCTGAGTGCTGGAAAATACATCCTGTGAACTCACTGCAAACACCTACAGCCAAAACTCTAAACTGAACACAACAGAGAATGGTTTGTTTTGAGCACTCCAGACCAGGGCTCACAGTGAAATCCCATTAAAAAGAAAACAAACTGCACATCACCGTACACGATTTATGATCTATGCCCCAACTGAGCATATATTCACAATGAAAACGTCATTAAATAACAAAATGCTAGAAATCTGTACAAAAAATCATGATGAACAACTCTTTATGAACATTTTATGAAAGAATTTTCACTCAACATCTTCAAGTTTTTTGTTTTTTTTTTTTTAATCTGTAGCTAAGTGCATTCTTATTGGCTATTTAACACCATCTTTTCATAAGAAAGAAAATATTTTAAAAACATTGAAGCCTTTTTCCAGCACGTGCGTGACCATCACCATTAAATACTAAGCTTGCAGACTTGCATTCCCACACACGTGGATACGACGTGCTGAAGCAGGGCCTACAGCATGGGGAGGCAAATCGCAGATCAAATTCTTTGAAAGATGAAGCTTCTAACAAACAGACAGCTGTAGCAAAGAAGCCAAGCAAACATTGCACAGGCTGCTGCATCTGCTCTCTGGTGAGGTGGGCAAGCCCCTAGCTGTCTCCTACACAAAACAAACACCACGCAAAAACCCCAAAACTAAAACAAACGATCTGAGCAAACAGCACGTCGGACTTCTCTGTTCAACAGAAAGTGTTTCCTCTGCTTCATGCAACGGGTCCTCTGTTGTAAACCTCTGCGAGCAGAAGTGCTAGATTGTTTGATATTCCCTCAGACTCAGTTGGACCCTACACAAGTCAGGCAGAACAGCTAGCAGAGAGGTCAGTAACATAAAGGCAGGAGAACAGCGGGCGAGGTCTGAAAGTAAATTGTTGATGGCTGTAAATGAATGAACCAGACAAGCATATCCCCTCCAATTAAAGCTTCAATTAACTGCCCCACAAAGCTCCAGCGGTTACCAGACGTGCTGCACTCGAACACGACCTCACAGTCTGACAAGCTGATCATTAACGGTAGAACGATCCTGCCACAGCTAGGATGCGGGTTAGATTTGAGACATCTAGCTTCAACCAGCAGGCCAGCAGAAAAGAGCCCCTCAGGTCACTTCAAATAACAACAAATTCAGAGAAGACACAATGACAGAAACATTTGTTCCATTTTAGCAATAGAGGAAGAAAGGCCTTTGAATCAGTAGAGGGTAAGTTTATGTGGAAGACTACCAAGCTCCTGAACACAGTGGAAAATGCTGGGGAAGAGGAGTTCCAGACAGCTTTATGCAAAGCCTGAAGGTTTGTTTTTCTTAGAAACCCGTAGACAATTTGTATTCTCAATAAATTCAACGAGCACTATGAAACAACACCTGCAGAGGATAAAGAAAACAAGTAACCCAATGTTTCTGCACCCTGGAGAATGCTATCTGTACACACAGGTTAACACTGGTCAGAGACACATTAAGATTATACATTTTATCCCAGCCTCAGCTCAAACTTACAGTTCTTACAGGAGAAGAGGCAACAACACACTTACATGATGCAAAATGATACTCTCATCCCTTTCAGGCAAATGTCCCAGGAAAGAGACACCTCTGCAGGAATAGGGTGCTGCCTTCCAAAATAACCAATTATGTATATGGTAATAGAAAGGTCTGGCAAATTAGATCATGCTATCTTACGTTAAAATTCATGTATTTATTAAACACTTCCCTAGTTCAAACAAGGAAACTGATCAATATTCTTCTTCTTTAAAAAGGGACATCTCAGAACCAAAGCAAAGTGCAAAAATCCCTGTTGCTCCAAAAGAATTCTGAACATCAGATAAAAAGTAGAAACACAAACAACACAGCTTGTTTAGGAAGATGACTAATTTAAGGTTTTCCTCCTTAGGGTAACCAACAGCTGGTTCTCAGTGAAGTCATTACCGATGACTTTATCAAAGTGTGGAAGAGTGAAAATGAGATGGGGCTATGCTGAATCAGTCCAGTCAAAGTTTATTTTCTCCATGGCGTACAGCTCACGGAAGCTGGCCCTCAGCAGTTGGGGTAGCACATCTCCACTTGCTTGAGTGCTCACACTGCTGCTGTGTGCTCTTCACCAGGTTCTGCCGCACGCTCAGAGCTATCCATTCTTTGAATTGCAATCTCAGCACCGTCTTGTTCAGGACAAGCGGATGCAACGCTCTGCTCAGGACTCCCTGGAACCTGTTTGTTGCCTGTGGCTTTTGCATCCTCTTTTTCACTCACATTTACTGCGTTTTTATGCTGTTCTACCCCATCCGCCTCACTGCTGCTTTCCAGGAGGGTGCTGTTGCAGTGGTGCTCATCACTCTTTGCTGTGACTTGATCCGCACTTGACTCCACGCCATCGCTCAGTGGAGAAGTCTGGGCAGTGTCGGGAGGCACGGAGGCAGTCGAGGAGCTCAGAGCCTCACCATTTGCACTGCCCTCAGCCTTCTCACTTATCTCCTCCACAGCTGCATTCTTCTCACTGACTTTTTCATCTTCAGTCTTAGCGTTCGAAACAGATGGATGCAACTGGGCACTGCGGGCAGGTGGGGCCATGTTCAGATTTATGGCCAAGTTGAATGTTCTTTGTGTTCTTTTATCAACTTTCCTCCTTTTTACAGCAGCATCACCAGACTCTGGCACTGTTAAGTCTTTGGCGTTTGCATTTTCTTCTTTCGGCGTTTCTTGGTCCTGTCCTGTTTGCAAGAGTGGACCTGAGGGGATTTCTGCATCAATTGCACATTCCTCCAGATTACTGGAGATTTTTTCAATATCAGAAGGGCTTTTCAATGGCCCGCTCTTTACGGTGTCTGCCATATTTGCATCCAGTTTTCTCTTCTTGCTCTCCTTTGCACAGTCATTCTCTGCTGCATCTTGCACTTCAGCCTCACTGTTGCAATCCTCCTCCTGCTGGACACACAAAGCCTTTTTCTCATCTTCACCATCTCCTTCTTTTGAAACGCATTCACTTAACTCCTCTTTCATACCCTCTTCATTCACTTCAGGCTGCAACTCTGCACCACCTCCAGCCTTCTGTTCCTCCTCCAGAGACTGGCTCTGACCCTCTTCCACTGAATCATCAATTTTTTTACCGGGAGTTTCCTGTTTATTTTCAGCCTTTTGGCGCAGCTGTGACTTGGTGGAGCGGGGTCTGTACTTCAAGAGTTTGTCACGGGGCCCCCATACAAAGCTGCCTTGAGGTTTGTAGTGTTGCCAAGCATAGTGGACTAGTTCTCTTCTCTTCCGCTTGCTTCTAATGGTGAACAGGAAGTAATCCAAGGCACTTCTCTTGACGTTTGGTAATGTCTCATTAACAAGAGTTTCTGTTAGGAAAAACTTCACCAAGTGCACTTGATAGCGTTCATATCCCATCTCCCCCAGGCACTTCAGGATGCGAGTAATCCGTAAATTGTTGTGGCTATACCTGAGACAAACAGATGATCAAAGTTAAATTAAACCCTTACAAGCCTGAAGTCATAATGAACCTCTGGGGCACCTGCAGAACATTTTGTGTACTGCTGACAGTGATCTGTAAAAGACCATTTCACAACGCAGATGGGAGTACAGGCTGTCTTACTTTTAATGCACTTACAGCAGCTGTCTGTCTTCAGCAGTACCTTCCTAACCCTTCTTGGGCTTCTTGGAATTAACTCAATTGCTTGGAAACTTTTTGACTTTCTGCATTACCCACCAGTAGAAAACAGCCACCATATTGGGCCATACATACAAGCCCATGCAGCCCAGTATCCTGTCCCTGACTGTGGTAAGACTGTACAAAAACATGAGAACGCAGGCATGTAAGAATGCTGCCAGCGACTCATGCCTTAAGGACTTAAGACAAACTTTATCTTGATGCATTTAAAATTTAAATACTTGATGCATTTAAAATTTATTTTTCTTCCATGAGAATGCCTAGTCCCTTTATATCCTTATTAGTGTTAAAAATGTCTATGGGAATATTAAGGGCCATCACTATCACTATGATAAGACCTGCAGTAATATATTATTACCACTGATTGGCAGAGCACTTTTCAACCAAGGATTCAGTCTTTCACATAACACAAGGCAGCTTTATACACAACAAGGGAAGCACATGTGTACATTCCAGTTTTGTAGCTTAATAGAAAAGTGATTTGACGACCTTTTAAATTGTTTCAGTGGTTTCTGCTTAAAATACAGTTTTAAACACAAGTTCTTGCAGAGCAAGCATCAGCATCTCTAAGCTTAAGACTTCTTTAGGAGACTAATTTGAAAATGCCTGCTGCTCACAGCTGCACCAGATACAGAAAATCAACCACACATTCTCAGCTGGTTTACTTACTATACCTGCCAATTTAAGTGGCAGAGTATGCGACAACTTGCAGTCAGAGGCTGAGCCAAGTTCAGTATATATTAGCTAGCTAACCTTTGTGTCAACAAATGCCTCGATTTGTCAGGTATGGAAGATTTTCTTGACTTTTTTTCTTCTCATACAAGCGCATGGCTGCAGTAGATGAGCAGTAGTACAGACAGGGACTCACCGGTTCAAGTTTAGAAATCTTTCAGACCAATTCTCTGCTCTCTTGAGTTCTCCAGTTTCCTGGTTCACTAGAATTATTCCATAAAATCTCAGCATGAGTTGATAAGCACGTATAAACCTTTCCATAACTTCCTTGGACTTCTTAAAGGCCTGAAAACAAGAGAGACCAATGAATACAAGTTGCAGTTCCCCAGTAACCTACATCCCTAAGCGGCATTTGAATTTTAAACAAAGCTTAATTATATCTCACCCATCACTTCATTTGCTGCTGGCAGACAACTGGCAGACACACAAGACAGACAACTGCTTAACAATGCCTGAGTGAGACCTGTTCACACCAGGGCCCCAAGAAAGCAAGGGGAGAAAAAAGCCCTACACTTCAAATATAAACCATTTAGGGAAAATTCTAACATTCTTCAGATTTCAAAGAAAACAAAGCACGTAAGCTTTAAATACCTCAATTTCTTGACACGTGAGTGGCTTCGCACGCACGTTCATCCCATGTTCACGTAAAGGAAATAGCCTAAGAAGAAAGAAGTTTTCAGCCCAGATGAGCAAAGATGATATCCAACCCAGGGAACCCACTTTCTTAAAACTCAAATGATTCCAGAAATTGTGAGATCACAGGAATCTCACGGAGAGCTCATATTCCTATGAACACAGAAATAGTTAATTAGAAGACAAATCCCTTCCACAAAAGAATTGTACACAAAGGTGATAAATAACAGCACTCTTTGCTTATTTCCATGCCTCACTGCAATAAAACTTTGTTCTGCAGTACATTAGAAGACTACGCATTACTGAGACCTAGTATCACAGCTGCACTGGGAACCTGCATCTTCAAGATTTCCAGAGCATTGCTTCCAAACGTACAGAAAGAAAAAAAAATTGGCAAGTTCCACTTGAGTAATTCTAGGCTTTTTGGGAAGGTGAATTCAACAACACATATACAACTAACTGAAGAGGCACTATATTCACGCAGGTATTTTACCACTGTATGTATGAATGGTTTTCTTCCAGAATTTCATAGTTGTCCCACCAAGATTCAAGCAGCTCTTCAATATGCAAACCTGAAGAGAAAACACAAGAGTGAGGCAAGAACAAATGACACCAAATGAAAACTGAAGTTAGCCAGTCTCCCAAGGCTGTTTGTTACCCATAGCCAGGGGTTAGCATTCAAGCATTGGCTTATCTACTGGACAACTATACTGAGAAGTCAGAATAATTTAAAAAGTGGTTTGTTATTTTTTTAAACCAGCAAACACACAATTAAGGAAAATACAGCAGGAACGAAGACATTTTAAAATGGAAATTGTAGAGGGTTTTTTTTTTTTTTTTTAATGGTTGCCCCATCTGGATCGTGCTACTCTTCCACCAACACCATCAGCTGCAGTAGAGCTGCACTGAGCAGTCGTCAACCAAGGTACTCACCCTGGGGCAAAAAAGCAATCTCATTTTTGTAGAAGCTTAAGTTCCACATATCTTCTTCCTCGTCAGTTTCTGATTCTATCAAACCCTGGGGATGAGAACAAGAAATCAACAAGCAGCAGTGTCTGGAAATGCAGTGTTCACCTCAGCACTTCTCCTTCCCTTGTGTTTGGAGCACAGACTAAGACCTTGAAACATCTGGGAAATATCAGCTTGTTTTTGATGCACCCACATCAAATGGGACATTATCCCTTCCCCTCATAAATTAATCCTTTAAAGCTGTGAGCCTCAACGTAAAGATAAAAGGGCGTCTTCAAACTTAGAACATGTTCCTAACTTAGCATGCAATGAGGGAAAGCCACAAGAGCAGGTGCACTATCATGTAGTCCATACCGGGTAACGATGCCTGTATCTCTGCAAGTCTCTTGCTGCATTCCAGTTGCGCCTGCACGAGAACTAGAGAAAAGTGACAGATCAGACACCCAGAACAACGTGGTCTTCTGAAAATAAAAATACAGTCTGAACTCAGCATCTCTCACACGTGCTCCCCTGCGCTCTCTATTCTACAGCTCCAGCACCTCAAGAACCATCAGATTCTACTGGAGTTAACCAGCAGATTTTTCTTTCCAGTCTCATTGGGCTGTTTATGTTTGATGCCTGTCTTCTATCCCAGACAGGTTTTCCTACAGAAACGGCCAGAGCTGTCTGGAAAGTCACTGAACGATAAAATCTCATTTTCTTTGTTAACTCAGAAAGTTTTAAGTAGACAAATTAAGGTCTATCTGCCTGTCTCAATCGCTATATGCTTCAGTCAAAAGAGAGATCACACTTTAAACTGTAGAATTCAAGATGCATAAAGATCATTTAAATTCAGGACTCTTTGTTTCCTCTAGACATTATTAAGGGTGCACTTCCTTCATTTTTGCTTTCTACTCTAGAGCAATCCTGCTGATTTGCCATTGTGCTCATTTAGACAACGACAGCCACATGGTCACACTGGCTATTTATTTTATTCCCATAACAACCATCATTTTCATTGCTGCTCCTGTCTCCAAGTAACCCAACTGTGTGTCAAACCTACCTTAAAACTCCTCTGAAAAAATGGTGATGAATCTGATCTTCTTTGTCCCTACAAAGAAAACGCATTTAGGAGGAAACATACTGAAACAGAACAAAACAACACAATAATACCAAAGATACCCACAGCAGTAATTCAAATGATCCCTATCAGTTGCCAAGTGACAAATTTACCTAGTTACTACTGAATTAACGTGACTTTATTAATAATCTAAATTACTATAGAAAAAAAGCCTGTGGCGCTGCCTTTACCTGACAGCTGGGTAGCAGGCTCTCCTTGCTACACAAATATGCTGGATTCATTATGCTTGCAACGTTTTCAAAGAAATCACAAAGAACACTCGTGGAAGTGAAAGTTGCAAAGATAACGTCATTAAAAAATGTATATTTATATTTAAGTGGATCACTTCCGTGGTAAGAGATTTTTGTTACAACAGAGGCTGAATCTTGCCCAGTGCTACACCACCTTGTCTCAAACCATGAAAACACTGGAAATCACTCTCAAATGTCAAGGCACAACCATCAAAACAAACAAGATTACTTGTGAATAAAAGGATCCACCCAACGCAAAGCAGACAGGAGCTAGAGGGTTCAGCAATAGCCAACAAGAGCTGAGCCTTTGCGAAACAGGGATGAGGCATGCAGAATCTTGCAAAATAAACCTTCTAAGACACTTAGAGGAAAGAAGCAGCAAATGGTCTCCCGAGTTACTTGTAAGCTTCATTTGCTACTTCTTAGCTTCCTTTGCCTAGAGAAAAATAAAGGGAAAACCACTTTGTATCGAGCAGTGAACACCCTCAACAGGTTCCACTACCTCAGGAGTAGGATGAGATTTCCTAACACCTCCTTGTAATCAAGAAATCCCTTCAGCTGTTCTGTCCACTGTTAGCATCTGAAATTAGGAAGCATGCGCAGCAGTGGGGAGATGATCCATGAAGAACTTCTAAACTACATTTAAATATACATTTATACACTATGGTCCCCGTATATTTGGGTGACAAGAATTAAAAAACACCAAACCTCCTGTTTTTGTTTTTTTTTTTAAATGTAACAACCTGTGATGTGACCTAAAATAATGCCTATGCTGCAGTGCATTTCCCACAGCCACACACTCTGCACAGGATTAGAAATCAAGCACTGGTATCCCATCACTGCAACCTCCCCTGCCAACACAATGGCTAGCAATGCACATAACTATAAAAAGCTGTGCTACGCAGTTAATATTTGGAAAATAAATGTGGCTGCAAACATAAGACTGTGATATATACTCAGCCAAAGCAGGTCAATATTATTCTTTCATTCAAGATTTAAGCACTGACCAAGATTTAGCACTTTGAGATTCAGCAGTGCTTTTAACTGCAAGTTTTGAGTTCCACAGATTAAATCCTGGTGCATGAGGAACTAATGAGAACTTTGCTGCCAAATACAAAGGAATCAATTTCCAGACATTCTTTACACTTCAGAATCAAAAATAATGTCCTCTAACACAGTTAGCTGGGCCGAACTAACAGCAAACTAGTTTTAATTCTGAAAAATGACTGGTTTGCTGGAGAATAAGCATAGATACAGAGACAGACACAACACAAAAGTGGTGTAAAGTGCCACCAGGCTGCTTCAGAAAGAAGCTGGATCAAGGGAAGCAAGCAGGCTGGAGCACAACACGAGGAAGATCAAGATGGGGAAGCAAAGAGCAAGAACTCAGCCCCCTGCCCATAGAGGTGTTGTTCCTGGATCTCTACAAACTTCAGTTCAAGGCACACAGAAACGTGACCTTCACCTTCTTTCCAGATTAGGGAGAGAAACTTGTACATGTAAAAATCAGACCTTATTTCTCACAACATTCATGAACAATTTTAGGTGGGTTTGCACCTCCAGCACTGCTGTGCATCAACCAGAACATGCACTGTTTTATGAAGAGCACGAGGAGAGCAGAGAACAAAGCTGGAGAGGGTAACACCAACTGTGTTTGGCTGGAAACTGGAAATCAAATCCAGCTGAAAAGGTTGAAAGAAGGCACAGATTATCAACAAGAAAGAAGTCAGTCTCGGAGGAGCGATGGAAGCCTTCCATTTAGGGATAGTTAGGAGATGGCAGAACTACAGGGCTTGTTACGTGGCTCTGAGCAATGCAGCACAAAGCCCATGCGCTACAGCAAACGAAAAGGTAACCTTTGAGAATGAGCAGGAGCCCCAGGATGTTCCATGGTCACTCTTAGATGAAGCTTAAAGCGCTGGAGTGCAAAAGAGTTAAAAAGACACCTGCAGAAATTTTAAATTACAAATAAGGGATATTTGCAGAGAAACGAGTGGCATGCAAGCATAAAGAATTTGAGAGAGGCTTAGAAAGTGTGTAGTGAAAATAATAAAAAAAAACCTCTAACCTCAGTATTGAATAAATACATTAGCAGCTTCAGGAATATAGTATACCATCTAGACTGAGGGGAGAAGAATTAGAGTTAGTGTAATACAAGTAGAAGTAGGGACTTATTTTGGAAACAGACTCATGGCTTTGGCAAGTTGCAAAGGCACAGACTTATACCAGGAGATGCATTGTTTCTTTTTGTACCCAATCTCGCTCCCTTTAAAAAGGAATCAGGCACTGCAAGACAGAGGTGACTGCACATTCATCACTGAAGGAAGAACTCCACTTTAGAGGTGAAGAACAATATTCCAGGGGCTTAAGTCACAGAGACAACATCCTCCTCAAGGCAAAGTGAAAAAACGGTCCTTGCTTTCACTGTTGCCACAATCCAGAAGTTGCTCCAAGAAAAAAAAAATAAATCTGAAAAACAAACATTCAAGAAGCACAGTCTGAAAGTTCAAGGAATTTTATCAGGTTCTAAAACCTGTAAACGAAACCAGAGCTCTCGTCACGAACAACAGAAAATTGACGGTGTGCCATCAAACAATGCAAACCACTCAAAGGAACAGGCAAGGATCTTCTACTCCACCTAAAACACCTGTGACCTCTCAAAGATCTACATACATACTACATACTACTACATACTGCAGCTTCCCTGCAGACAGGTATACTAAATTAAAAGTATAGTAAAAAAAAAAGTAAAGTATACTTAAAGGTATACTAATTAGAAAGCTTTATCTGCTTGTTTCCACCTTGAGGATATGGATACATCCTTGAAATGAAACCAGAAGCAAAAGATCAGTTTTCATTTCTCCAAAAGGGGAGGAGTTAACGGACAACAGTATTTCAGCTGATCCATAAAGGGCTGAAAAAGAGACAGTTTTGCATTTGCAAAGCAGCGTTCTAGAAGAAATTACTGACGCTCATTGTCCAACAAGAACACCGATGCTAAAGACAGGAGCTTCAGATAGGACAGGTTCCTCATAACATAAAGTTGATTCAGTATAAGACAATGGAGACAAGTGTTCATATTTTGCAGAATATAACTGCAGTTCTGAGAACACCAAGGGATCTTTTCAGAGTTGCTATATAATATCCGCCATCGGAACAAAGAAAAAGGCTAAAGGAAACAAAAACTTACAGCTCATTTTTGTAAGTGAAGAGGTTTGATGGTTCTCGATGGCATGAAAGAGGAAGGACACTGCAGAAAGATGAGGACACCAACAAAAAGCAAGGATCTGATGAAGACACCATGTTATTGTGTCAAAGCAGCGTCCGAAAGAAAAGGAGTAAACACGCTGGCACCACACAGAAGACAACACGTTATGTATGGGGTAAAGCAGCCACATCACAGGGTGCAGTGGCAAAGGAAACGTGAGAACCCTGCTCATGGCAGCCTACCGAAAGTTGGGCAGCTATAAAGCTCCAGCACCCCCGCGCCATCGCTATCTGAGTTGCAAAGATATCGTTTCTAAATGGGCCTCAGACCGCCTCTTCTCTTTGAGGTCAGACGACTGGCTTCATCGAGACGAGGACAGAATTATGTGCTAACAATCGCTGCCAGGACATAGAAACCTTCTGACTTACTCTAAGTGTTTTAAGCTGCTCCAGTTCCTGGTCGCAAATCAGGATAGGAGGGAAAAGAGGCCCAAAAACACAGGCAGTACGGAAAGCAGCTGGGCCAGGAAGATGCACGGACAAGGGGAGAAGCGGCGAGGAGCCGGGGGCCGGAGCCGGAGGAGGCGCTCGGGGCAGGTGCACGCAGGGCTCCGCCGCCCCGTGCCGCTCCACCCGGCCGCGGTGCCTCCCGCCCGGGAACGAGCGGGCTGAGGAGCCCCCGCTGGAGCCCGCTGGGCCTGCCGGCACCCACCTGGGCCTGCCGGGATTCCTGGGGCGAGCTCAGCACCGAATTCTCCGCATCCTCCGGCTCCTCCTCGGCGGCCGCCTCCGCTCCCTCGGGCTGGCCTGCATCACCATACTCGCCATCCTCCACCTCCTCCTCCTCTTCCCCGTCATCGTCGTCTTCCTCCCAGGTGGAGTCGTACCTCCAGAAGCACGCCTCGTCCCCCTCCTCGTCTTCCTCCGCCCTGAAACTGAACCAGGCCGCCATGGGGAGCCGGGCAGGGGAAAAGGAAAGCGAAAGGAGCGCCGGGCCGGCCCGCACAAAGCCGGAGCACGTGGGTCCGGCCGGAGGAGGAGGAAGCCCGGCACGCCCCGCCCCCTTCCTGCGGCGCGGCTCCCCATTGGGCAGCGCCCGGCTCCGCGCGGTCCTAGCGCCCGCCCGCCCGGCCCGCCGCCATCCCGCGGGTCACCGCCCTCAGCGAGTCCACCTCCTTCCATCAGTAAGACTCGGGGGTTGAAGTGCCCTCGGCACGGCAAGAACAGCCCTGCCGCAGCAGCGGGAGTGCACGTGAACCCCCACATACGTGGGGTAAAAAAGAAGGTAAGAGATACTTGGTTCCTCACCTCAAAGGCAATACTGATAAAGTAATTTTATTAACTGCTGGTCAATAACGGTGAGGCAAATTCAGCAACGTTTCAGCCTACTGCAATCACCACTTCTCATGTTGGTTGACTGCAGTCCATCTTTTCACAACTCAAAAATAGTAATTTCTATCAAACCTTAGTATCCTAGTATATAAAAGATAAACATTACAATGCCAGTAAAATTTTAAATTATAGAACAGGAACAGTGCTTTGCAATGCCAATTTCACATCGAATAAAACTGCTTAAAATAAATAGTGAAGTACAAAACCTGTTGTTACATACCCCTGTAGTACAAAGGGATGAAGCAGCATCTCCAAGTTTAGGCATAGCTCAGCTGATCTCTTTCCAAGCCATGTGACACCAGTGGATATTTTATTTTGGACACCTATTAATAATCCCCCTCCCTACAGGCATTGTCATTTTCACTTCAGTTATGGTATGTAAGCTTAGCAAGATTGAAAAAAAGTTACACCACTGAAGGTAAAAGAAGTAGACTTTCCTCCAGCAAACAGCACGAAAGAACACCTCAGCTGTATTTAAAAGAATTTTGGTTTTACTGAACCAACAGATTCAGACATTTGATACAAATGCTGTTTGGATAAGAGGCTCAACAACATTACCCACAGAAGGGGTTCAAAAGACAGTAACAAAGCACAGGCAAAACCAACCAATTCAAATGTTATAGATACAACCTCTATTTTTCCAGAACTCAGGCTCTGCGTTTCACCGAGCACTTGTTTCAGGAGCTATTCCAACGTGGTGTGTGCTGCTTGGAAAGGCAAACCCTGCAGCTGTTTCATAAGCATGCACCCTCTGTGCTGCCAGCTTTCTCCCCGAGCGCCCTGAGCAGGTTGCCACCATCCAGCTACTTGGTGCCACGGCACAAACACGTCAGGAACAACAGGCGCAAAGTCCTGCACGCATAAAGGCAATCTGCAGCTTCTTCAAGTGCCTGGCTCAGGTATCATCTCCTCTCTGAAAAAAGTTCATGTAATGACTATCTTACTATGTACTATTCCCTCCTCACGTTCCACAGTTACTCCTGTCGTTCACAGCTTTATGTTCTGCGTCGTTTCGCAGCGCTCGGGCTGGATGGGTTGCTGTTTGCATTTAAGACTTTTTCAGTGACTCTGTTCCGCTTCCTCTTATCAGATCCCTCCTTGGACCCAGAATCTGACGAAGTCTTCTCCTTCTCCTTGCTGCTTGGCTTCTCAGTTGTTTTTCCTAAACTTCCAGAGGGTGCAAAAACTGAAATAGGATCAAAGTAATGATTCCGGATCAGACTCATGCACATAGGCAAACAAGAACTGATATAAAATCTCTTTATATTACACGAAGCTTTTCAAATAAATAATTTCTCAGCATCTTTAAAGATCCTTTAGGTATTATTTTCACTTTTTAAAAAGGCATGGCTTTCTTTTTTTTATTTGATTTCAAAGACTGGCATGCATATTGACAGGATAGAAATGACATTCATTGAGTGGAAACAAGCAGCACTCAAAATACTTAATGGGAATACTTCTATAGGACCAATCTATGAAATTTATAATCAGCAGAGGTCATTACATTTGGTATTATAGATAGGTTTTAAAACTGAACACCCAAAATGTGAAATTTAATATATTTTTAAAATACATTTTTAGATCTTTTATTACACTCATCCTTAAAACACTTACTCTGCAATATTATGGAATTATACAGTTAACAGTTGGCTTGGTCTGTTAAGGTAAATAGCTGGATCTCTACTGTTTGTGGCTAACTTTGTTCTATAGCACAATATTAAAAAAGTCAGATTTTTACTCATTTAAAGAGGCAAAATAAAGTAAAACAAACAAACACAGACAAAACCCAACCCCCACTCTGCTCTCCTTCCCATTTAAGCACCTGTATTTTTGATTTATAGGCCTTAGTTTGTCATTAAAAAAAACAAACACCCTAAAACAACAAAGCTACATAACTGCACACATGAATTAGGAGCAAGGGAGAAATCTCTCAAGAATCAGATATGGGTAACTGCTTATTCTGTGCATTCTTAAGTTACTCTAGTTCTTTACAATAAGCATATGCTCAGTCTGACCAGAAATCACAAAATACACCATATAAGATATTGACATTTTAACATTAATTTTTTGGAATTACAGTTGTTTTTTAGTCTCATTACACAGTAGAGAGTTACAAATTTACCTTCTTCTGGACCTGCGTGTGTTTCCATCTCTTCTTTTATTTCCTCTTTCACTTCTTCTTCAATCATCACCTTTCCTACAGGAATGGTCATTAAGCCATGGTTAGATGGTTTCGAAGAACCATACGGAAGTTTTCTCCATTAGCAGCCTCAGTATACGTGCAGTGTTCACAGACATTAGACATAACGAAAAAGTAATGCTCTCAGAATTAAAACACATAAACCACACTAAAAATAAGCATATCCTAACAATAAAAATGCAATGGTTATACCAGCCAACAGGCATTTGGTACAAGTCCAAGTCAAATGGAAGTTTCTTCTACCACTGAAGCTGCAGCTATACAGTAAAAGTATATTTCTAGTGTACACTTTGAAACGTTAGCTGAAATGCTATTCAATGGCCTTAATCAATCATATTCAACATATAGTCATAGAAATATTATATACTAAGTATATAGAGGAATGCTGTTATACTCCATAGTCTGCCCCATAGCTTCTTCTTGAAAAAGATCTTGCTACAAGATGAACCATGTAGAAGTGATGATCAAATTCAGCAACAAGGAAGGTCCAACTTAATCCCGCAGAAGTCTCAACAAAATGCAAACACTCACAATAAACGACTAACTGCTCTGCAGAGAAACACACCTTGTTTTTCATTCTACAAACAGGTATCAGAGAAGCATGTGGATTTTTTGTCAACCCCCAGAAGCTGAATCTACAAGGTATAAACAGAACCTATTTGTGCCATATTAGCATTCACCTATATTATATTTAAGAATATGAGGAATACTGAGTGGAACTCAGTCTGTCCTGCCCACTAGCTTATTTTCTACAGTGGAGAATCAAAGAGGCCAATAGATGGGGAATACAAACAACACCTTTGATCCTTTCCCTGATAACTTCCTTCAGCCAGCAGATTCAAGAGATGTACCTGTTCTCTTCATTTTCATCAATACACCTAATACACCAGTCTGAAAGAACAGCTATGTATTTATGGTAAAAGGGTACACTGTTATGTTCTCTTCCGGGAGTTCTGTTAAGCTACTCGTTCTGTGATGAGACTAGAGCAACAAAAAATAAAACACTGATATCACATCTTACCTTCTCTCACTTCTTGAATCAGTTCATCAGGAAGAATAAAATTCTTCTCCATATTAGGAAATGGAAGAATCTCAGATTCATGCTTAGTAAGAAAATAAAGATTTTTAAGATTGATTTTGGTGAAAATAAAAAAATATATAATAGAAATGCAATCTCAAGCTCTATTTTAAGTGCATTTAGTAGCTAAATTGTTCTTAACAAAATACTCAGACACTAGAGAATAAGGATGCTCCTATTGTCAAACTGATTCCTAAGTTAATTGTGATCACGACTCATGACCATTGGAGATCATTTCTGGAATCAGATCGCAGCAAATTCTTTAATATACATAAGCTGCCTGTTTGGTGCCTAAGTGTAAACGTTTGCTGGATCAGCTCTAAGGCAATTATAAATACTAAATAATAAATAAATAAAATCACTTAAAAGTCAGAACACAGTATGGTAAAAAAAAAATGCAAACCAAAACACTGTAAGTTTTATTGCCTCCCACCTAATGCCCTTTCATACAGGAAAAACTTCATCACCTCACTGAAACAACCCATCATGTTTTGTAACTTGAGAGCTGTCAGGTTCCAGGATTATGACCAATCACAACTCCTCAATGACAGGAAATCAAGCGCTCGCCTCCATCGCTCCCTTATACTCACAAGAGCCTGCATGTCGTACATGGTGCTCAGATGGTCCCAAATCACTTTGGAAGAAATCTGCCGCCCGATATTCTGACTGAATTTATCTCGGATACAAATCATGTGAAAATGGCGATTCACACCTGGGGGGAGAACTCAGCACAATTAACAGCACTAACAGCTTTAGTTGTGCCCCAAAATAACATCAGTCATTAAAAACCCCCTATAATCACAGGGAAATCACACACTACAGCGAGATGAACGGCAGCCCGTGCAGCCCTGCCCGGCTGTTTCTGCAGCCTGAACTGCAGGCGCTGCTCTGGAGAGGGGTGAGGGTGCCCCGCTCGGCGATACTTCCACGTGAGGCCGCAGCCATAGCTTTCAGAGAAGCGGTGTGAGAGAACCGCAGAAAAACAGCGGGCACCGAACAGGGGCAGCGAGGAGAGCTCTGTGCCACAAAGAGGGAGGACCCAGGAGGTGGTGGGGGTCGGCACTGCCCTGCCCACCGCCCGCGCTCGGGGCTGTCCGGGCCCGGAGGCCGCTAGGGGCAGCACCCGCACGCGGCGCCCGCCCGGCCCACGGCCTGGTTCTCCTCCCCGGCCAACGCCGCTACTCGAGGCCGAGGCTCGGCGCGGCCTGCTCTCACCTACGGGCTTGTGGCCCAGCATGGCGTGGAAGAGGCAAACCTCCACTTCGGGGCTCCACACCACCACCGCCTCCTCCGCCGGCACGCCGGGCTCCGGGGCGGAGGCAGCCGCCGCCGCGGCGGCCGC
>NC_034427.1:7990449-8124589 GCF_002078875.1 Numida meleagris | reverse complement strand
CCCCCGCGCCGCCCCCCGCAGCGGCTCCTGGCGGCCGGAGGGGCGGGCTGGGCGCGGAGCGCCGCTACGGGCCCGGTGCTGAAGCAGAGGCAGTTCTGAGGGGGTTTAACTTCAGGTTTTCGCTCGAGCCGCTGCCAAAAGGGAGATTTCACGTGGGGAAGGCACTGCGCGCCTCAGTCCCCCCAACTGCTCGTCACCGTCGCGGCGCTGTCATTTTTTTTGGAGCCGCTGGTGCACAATAGGTAACTACACCTCATGTGTTGAAGAAGTGCAGAACTCACATCCTTCACTCGTCATTTAAGGCATGAAGGTGTTTCATTTGGGAAGAAAGAGAACACAGCAATTCCTCTGAGGTGTGGATTGTGTTTTTTTTTGGTTTGTTGGCCGTTATCACCACACAAGCACACATCAGGGCTTCTGCCACTCAGGGGATCAGATTTTCCAGTTGCTCACTTGAGATGTTAATCCTTCTGGTGACATAAAAATCAGTTCAATAACAAATGGCATATATGTAAAGGACAACCGCTCTGAGTCAGTAATAAAACAGTGTGGGCAGAAACTCACGAGCAAAAAGACATCTTCATGCAAATTGTCCGATTAATAATTAGGAAGGTGAAAATGCAACTTTCAGAAATGGGAATTTTCTGCACATTTGATACTCAATTAACAAACTCATGTATACCATGCTCGTACCTCAAGCAGATTAACGTTCAGGAAACATTTGAAATGAGTGAAACCCAAAACATGTGAGCCTTGGGAAGTTTGGAGGTAAGGATGGGGTTGGAAATGGGTGATTGTTGAGGCCCCTTCAACCCAAGCCATTCTCTGATTCCATGATTCTATGATGCTGGATATGAATGCCTCGATACCAATTCCGATTTCTACCTGGGTTCAGGTAGAAAATGGAGAGGAATCTCTCACTCAGTCTGGTTTAGATGCTGTTGAAATTTTCCAGGAATCACTGTTTCTGTGACAGCCTGAATCACAGTGACAGAGATCTTCTTAGGAATGGCTTTTCCACATCAAGACGCCAGGATTCTCCAGAAATACCTTTTCTGTCTGCTGTTGGCTCTGTACCCACATCCTGGCTGTGGCAAACCTGCTTTCACATGGTTTTGTCTTCACAATAGTTTCCTCATTTTGAGCCATAATTAATTATACATCAGCTAGAAGTTGCTGGTCGTCAGTAGAAATCCACATACTTTCCTGTTGAATCCAGCCCTAAATCCAATAAAGCTCTCAGACCTGTTTAATCTTCCAAAGTTTATTTGATCTATGCTGCTACCTAGTCTTAATCTGCTATCAAGAGAGGGTTATGATTTCCCGTGTTGACTGCACAGCAGGAGTAAATGAGTTCCTGAACAACTAAATTCCTGCTTTCATACACATGTTTCTAGGCACAGAAAAATGAAAGACGAAAGAAAAGAAAGTAAATTACAGAGTAGAAAAATTGTCCCCCAAAAGAGCAGTTTTCAAAGTTATACAGGAATAATTTTTTTTTTTTAAGTCTGCGTGAAATGCTTAGCTTCAACACTCTCATCTGTCAAATTATGCTTCTACTTAAATGCTATCATCAAGAGGGAATAACTGTATCAACTCAGATAGCAATTTTTATGTCATTGAATTCTCATGCTTAAAAAAAGTAGAATGTGAAAAACATATGGCTACCTCTGAAAGTACAATAGGACATGAAAATAATTTAATTCGGTAGAATAACGTTAATTCAACAGGAAGAGCATATACATAAATTGGTTGCTATTTTGTTTCAATCACAAATAATTACATTTCCCTGTGTCTAAATTTCCTTGTTTCTTCAAATGCTTCTAGGAAACATATGGGAGCATGTAATTATGCCACATACAGCAACTGCATGGATTAGGACCAGAGTTAATTTTTTCTCTTTTTATATTCTAGATGTTTATTTTTTCCCCTCACTGAACATGTTTTTCGGATTCTGACAGTTTTACCCTTTGCTTGTTCAGGTTTAAATCTTACTTGCAGTTTTAAGTAGGCCTCAGCAATATAATAAGACATGCGAAATTTAGATTTTCTCCTTCTCTTCCCACATTTTAGGCTATTCTCGTTCTTAGAAATACAGCTGACTATTATACCAACTGAGGGTGCTCAGCCCTTTGCTCTGCCCCAAGAGAGACATGGTATGTCATAAGGCATTGAAGTCTGAACAGCCGAGAATTGTGCATAGCGTTTGCCATTCTCTCTAAAAGAATCAGATTTCTGGGATAAGCAATATGGCTACAACTATTTCTGTCATTATTTTTGAACACCATGTGTTAGTGCTTGTAATAAAATAAAAACTTCACTCTGAATACCCGTTAACTTTATGTATGTCACATGGACATTTGTAAAAGGAATAACATTTGAATACTCTTGTATTAAAATTGGTTAGTTAACATTTTCTAATTGATTTTAGTGCATCTTTGGAATAGAATCTAAAATATTTTTTCTAATGTAAGTAAATGAAAACTCTTGAGAGCCTTAATGACCATCACCAGCTTTATTCTACAGATACTGAGAAGAAGCACTGCATTTTGTTCAAGACTCTGGACAGGTTTTACTGCCAAAGCTGAGGTGTGTGCTCAGAAATTGCTGCTTAATGTCGAACGGGTGTCAATGGCCATAGCTGTTCTTCAGTTTTGACAGAGTGGGTGATTATCTACAAAGTTATGACAATTTTCATTATATACATAGATTTTTACGTGCAGAAATGCATGCGTTTGGGGCCTAGTCCTGCACCAAATCACTCAGGGGCCAGTAAACCCTCAAACAAGAAGAGTAATCTCAGTGCCTTGACATCTTTCAATATTTCCCAATAAAATATTCTTTCTGATAAGGACCTCCTGAAGAGTTCTGATCTGATCTGATCTGTAAGCTTTTCCTGTACTTTCAAAATCTGTTATTTCAGTGTGAAATGTGTGGGAAGTTTTGCTTTAGCAGAGCTGGATAGGGAGTTGGAACTATCAGTGGTGGTAGTTTGAAATAGATCTGCTTTTCTCCCATAGGACCTGTCAAGAAGGAAGAATCAAAAAGATGAGAAGCCTATGTGTTGTTAGAGCCCTTTCACACAGAGCTCTTTAGAGAAGCACTGCTTCTTCCAGCCAAGAGGCAAGAAGATGCTCCCCAGGTTTCTTCCAATTACCCAAGTTCTCAGCAAAAAAGGTGTGTTTGATTGTTTCAAACTGGAATATTGAACAGGGAGTGCACTCTTAGGCTTGGCCTAGCGATCTTCTCACAGGGGAAAAAATACGGCAGTTGGTTCGAAATAAGGTGGTGGGGGGAAGCAGTATAAAGAAGAGAAGCAGCTGTCAAACAGAGGATACATTCTGTTTGATGAGACATATGTTCTTCAGTTGAACTTCTCCCTTGTGATCTGTTGTGCTCATTCTCCCAGCAGAGAGTGGCGACATATTAGATGGGCATCAGATGGCAAGCCTTAGAAAAATAGATTGAAAACAGCTCAAATAATTATCTCGAAGCACTCACAGAGGCATTCATTATTGCTGCTGTTATGCTTCGAAACATCACAGTGCAGAGTGAGGAGTGGGAAAAGAAAAGCCGTCTTACTCATTTTTCAGTTTAAAACATACATCATGTCCCAGGCTGACAAAGAAGCATAAAAAAAGAACCAGTGAATTTTGCATGAACCAATTCCAGGTGAGCACAAGAATCAGTTCATGAATGCCCGGATGTCCCAAGCCAACATCAGAAGACTTCACAGCACAATTTTCTGAAGGTGATTTTTACTGATAGTGCCTAAATTGCCTGCCAAGATAAACTCACACTGTCCAGTCTGGTCAGTATACATTTCAGGACATTTGTTTCCTTAACAGTTACAGTGTCACAATTGGGATTGTTCTAATAACCATTTTCTTCTTTGAGGCATTATTTCTTATCCACATTTCCAAATAAAATTACTACTTTAAAATAAATAAATAAATAAAAACCTTGCATAAACATAAAAAAATATCTTCAGAAATACAACAGACAAGTACTAAACCTGACCAGTGGACAATAAAACAACAACAGCACTTCATACTCAGCCTTACGCTGTGCTGAAGGGTGGCAGCAGTTTTTCACAAAGTAGATGTGCTCCTATAGGCACATGCAGGCCTTTATGGGAAGGGAAAGGGAAGTCAGGGATTTAGGGGATAATGTTAAGGCCTTTTTTTTTTTTTTTGCGTTTCAACTTTGAATACCTGAGGACATTCACAGCTGCCCTTCAGCAGCATCTGTTAGGAAACAACATCTGGATGATATACATTGCTAAGGTTGCTTCCTGAAATGGATCCTATGCATTGGCAAACTATGATGTGTTAGGAACAGGTTCCAGCTGCAGCAGGCCAGGCAATGCTGTTACAGAAATCTGTGGAAACTGCAGGAATTGAAAATTGAAATTTGGCTTGCACTGACGATGTCTGTAGCACCATGCAGGACTAACATGAGTGGATTTGTCTCAATTAATCCTCACATGTGAAGGACATAACTACTCACAGAAGTGAATACTTGATAAATCAGTATATTTGATAATGGGACTTGACCTGTTGAAGCAAATTCCTCACTGTGTATGAAGTAAAGTTTGTCACATGGAGAATGAATTGGATTCCAAGAAATCATCAATTTATCTATAGTGGCTCTGTTGGTAGGAGATGCTCTTAACATAGGTCAGAGGTTGCTTTCAAGCAGACAGATGCTATTGTCTTGGATCAGGACCAGCTTCAGTTGGAGTTGCCTAAAGTCTGTGAGTTTTGGCCTTCATTATTACCAATGAATCCACTGTCTTTAATGAATGCTAAAACCAACTGCAATAGATATGCTTAAATCTAAGGGGAACAAAAATCCACTGGTATCAATGGAGGTGGAATTTCATATAGGCTATGTTCTTGTCTCTACTTATTCAGCAGTTAAGGGGACATCAGTAAGGAGAGACAGGAGACAGTTGGTTATTATATTCCAGGCCTGCAGCTCTTACTTTTTTGTTGTTGTAATTTACAGCACATATTTCAAAGCCAGTTATTCCTTCTAAAACAGCACAGAAACACCAGAGAAATCATAGCAGTAATTTAAGTATTTGGATTAGATTTGAAGCATGGAAGTGTTTTCATTTTTTCAGCCAATGAAATGTCATTTTGCACCATGTGCATGCCTAGGGCATCTCAGGAAGGAAAAACCCTCGAATAAATAAACAGGTTTAAAGAAAAGCTGCAGTCAACACTGTCATGACTGATATCACTGTATGAAAATATTACTTAAATACAAGGAGTTCGTTCTTAAATCCCATCTTTCAAAGCAAAGATAGTCTGTCATCCAATGTGTTCTCCTGCTGTCATTCATAGAACAATTCAGAAGCTATTACAGGCAGTACCTGCCTGTGGCTCCTCAGGACCTTCTATGGCTAGAAGACCTTGGGTGAGCAGCACCCATGACACGGGGGATTTATTTGTATCAGGGAAGACTACAATGTTATTCCTGTTGGTTATAGCTGTACTTAGCAAGGTTACTAGATGGTAAAATGCAGACTTACTTCTGCCCTGTTTCTAGCCCTCTCTGCCAGTATGCATAAATTTTGGTAGAGGGAGAACTGGAAGATAACTTGTCTTTTGCAGTGCCCTCACTAAAAGATCATGACTTTTGTTTGTTTGTTTGTCTTCTGATTCAGCAGGCAGAACTTTATTCCAGTGTTTTGCTGCTTGTATATGAAATCAGTGATTTTATAAATTATACAGAGACGATACAAGCTGATGTAAAAGTCAATGGTGCCATAAGCTATTGCTTAAGAAGTCTGGCAAATTCTGTGTTACCTTTGTGAGAGACTTAATTGCATAAGCCTCTCACTGGATCAGTATCTTTTTACTTCCCTCCCAAAATTTCAATTATCACCTTCTGCACTGCAAGAAGTACTGCATAATTAAACCCTATCCTTGGTCTTGGAAGAACATATAGTGGATTGATACACACTGACTTGGTCATAGTGCTGTACTGCTTTCCTATGATCACTGTTTATCTTCAAATTACTGGTCCTGCTTTACCAATTATTAATTTTCTCAGCATTCCCTACCCCAAAATTACTATTTAAAGATAGCAGCAATTAGTATTAACTCCAACTTCCATCTCAGATTCCTACCAAATGCATTATTTGCAGGGCCAGGTCTGTAAGAAGTTTTACCTACATATCGTAATTCCCATGTGAACACATACGTTGAGTATTCAGAGACCAGCTGTAATTTACAGACCTCTTCTTTAGAGTAGCCTCAGTTTTCTTCTGGAATGAAAGTAACTGAAAACCTGCACATTTAAATACATTTTATCTTTTTGCATTTTTGGAATAATCTTACTCCCTTTGCATAATGGATAGCAGCTTTAACACATCCTGTTCCTTCAACTGCATCAGTTGCTTAGAATAAGGATCTCATTTTCACACAAATTCTATGGCAGGGCAACCTGACGGACCTAAATTCAATGAAAATTACATAAAATTGAAAGAGAGCAGATGCCATTGTAAGTGATGACAGGGTAGCACTCTTACTATCATCTACTTTGCATAATCACGTTAGCAACAAAGCCAGTTAGCACATTTGACAGCTTTTCCCAGCAAGCTGTGACTGTAAGCTTTTTGGAAGGAAACAGAACTTCTCCTATTTAGGATTTCTCAATAGCCTCAGCCATTCACACTGGTTTTGTGTTCCTTGACACAATATCAGAGGTAAAGTATCACATTTAAGCAATTTTCTAAATTATAGGAAGGCCCCAGTTTCCTTCATGATCTGTAACTTTATCATTTAGCTGTGTGGTAAATTTACAAAAAATATCTATTTGATTTTATCTTGTGAGTGTAGGGCATACGTCTAAAAGCTCGGTTATTCTTTGTAGATTGGAGCAATGATGTGAGACATGGAAGACTAAGCTTAGGCTGAATTAGATCCCACCTACACATCCTGGTGCTACTGACTCATCCTGCAGTTCAGGTAAGAGTAATCAAATACCTCTTTCTCTTACCTCATTCATAAAACTTACACTTTTCTTACATTCCAACTAGAAAAAGACCTCCTGTCCAAAAGAAACGCTGATACAGAATGTGCTGATGTCTGTGGGTGTCGTTCTCCTGGCTTCAGGAGACTTTAGATCAGCCCTTAGGAAGCCATTAGGAATGGGAGATAAAGAAGTAGTGTTTGCTACATATTGTCCTCTTACAGTTGGAGGAGAGAAGTAATTTAAGAATTTCCTAGGCAACATCAAGCTTTGTGATTCCCTCAGCCACTTTGTATTTATCTGTAAATCTTAGGCCCTGGAGGTCATTTAGCATACAAGAGAAAGTACTGCATGGGCAAAGAATTAGAGAGGATAAAGATCTCCTTTTTTTCTCATCTTCCTTCACTGGCTAGTTTTCTTATTGGCCAAGGTCCCTCTGTCTGTCTGGATGAGATAATGGCAAAGCTGGCCCTTCTTCCACACAACGCCAGTGCATTCATTAACTACTCACGTCATCCTGGTTGGGGGATGTTTTGTGAAGTCACATGCCTCACATCAGGTATCTGTGCATTTGTATTTTAAAGACTGTATATCTGTGAAGGAAAATGTGATGTCTTTAATATACATTCATGAAATTTACACCCAGAGCTAACTCCAAGTATTTCAGAACACAGCTCTTTTCTCAGCTCTCTTTGCTGCTAAGAGAGATTAAAACCGAAAAGAAACAGTTGTTTTCTGGGGTTGTTTTTTTTTTTTTCCAACAACTTCAGAGGAACTAAGTTAGGCCCTAGGTTTACTAGCGCTCCCAAAATGGGAATTATTTAATCAATTTCTGACTTCCAAAAATTTTCCTTTTCTTATTCACTATTAGAAGCAAATGAAAGTTCATTTGGAATCTCTACACATCTTGCGATATAATAGAGTACAGCATACTTTAAGAAAATAATAAGAATAAAAAATTTTGCTATAACAGTAGGGAATTTGGGGCTCAGGTGTACTATAATGGCTCCTATTAACACTGCACAACAGAATTCTGAATTTCTCCTGTACTGATGATAAATATTTTCAAGACGAAAAGAAAGGCTTTATTCCCAGTGTTTTATTTATCCTCTTTGGAAGCCATTACCTGAAGTGCTTTCTACTTTTGGTGGTGTTAAGCATAATCACTACAATTTTTCAATCCAATGACTAAGCCTTCACTAGAAAATATTTACAACTGTGGTAATTTTAGAACAGAACTTATATCTGCTAGCAATTTTTGATACTTTTAATAGCGTTTTTTGATACTGTGTGACCTTAGAAGAATCGCCTGACATTGGTCAGAGGGTGAAGTCATCCAGCTCTGCTGAGTACAAGAGCCTTCCACCAAACCTGCTTATCAGCTGAATTTCTCTGAAATTCCCTTTTTATGCTGTCATTTCTTCCCCTGTATCTGGCTCTGCAGTTGTTCGTTTTATTTCTTAATTTAAAGGCCAAATGCTCAACAGCCAAAAAGGAGAAAGATCTAAAATGAGGAGCTGAAAAAGTAAGGTTTGCGGCAAATTTAAAATGCTGGGTCATTTACTGCCTTTGTTAAAGGATCCCCTACAAACTGCTCTCATAATTGGCATTTTTTTATGGGAAGGATTTTCCTCAATGTTAGAACATGACTGTAGAGTTAGCTGTGGGACTAACATGACTGCTGTCCTTTTACAGCTGCCTTACTTTCATCCTCAGAGGATTTTGATGTTATTCTCATTTCAGAAGTTCTAGTCTTGTACGGAACATTTAATCTGCTGCTGCCTTTCTGACAGTGTCCAGCTGTGGTGATCTGTGGTGGCTTTCCAACAAGGGCACAGCACAGAAGTGGTAGTTTCTCCCCATTTTGTGTACAGGACTTTCTGAAATTGTTTTAAAGATTCTTTCTGCTGCATTCATTTAACTTATTTCCATTTAAAGGGAGTCTGATTCCATCTGAATATTCTCCATGATCAAAGGTGGGCTGGTAGGGGCATCTTTCCACCCTTCGTAAAAGGTGTTCAGGTGTTTCTGTACCTACGTATGGAAATGTCCTTCAACACGGGGAGTGCTGATGATCTTTCCTCTACATCTACAGTCAGAACCCAGGACCAGAATAAGGTGCATTCACCACTTCAAATTTTTTTAAGTTATTCTTCTGTGGGTCATCTTAGCAGAGTTGTTAAGAAAACTAATCCTCTTTTGTTTTCTGTTTTACCTTTTATTGCTGCTATTCACTTTAGTATATTAACTTATTTCTATGTCTTGATGGGATTATTTCTGAATTGTTCAAATTCGGAACAGTTTCTGTTTGCTCTCACCATGACCAAGGCAGACATATGCAAAATTGCGCTCTTCTAATCAGTTTTGTTGCATAGAATTGCTGATTAGTTGGCTTTGTCCCTGTTTTCCTGACTAATATATAAAACTAATTCTAACAACAGCTATATGAAACTTCTGACTCCAACACAAATAAAATTCAGGTTCGTAATAGAAATTTCAATGAAGTTTCAAACAACTTTCCAGAAAATAAATGTAAAAATCACAATCTTACTGGAACAATCAATACAATATATATGCCTCTCCGTTTATTCTTTTGTTAAAAACATACAGCACTTCAATCAACAGACAAATGAACATGATGATGATCTTTTGTTTTATGACACTGGACAAAATACAGTAAATTCAGTGACTGGAATTTCTCCTAATTCATGCTAGTGCAATCAGAAAGAGACACTTTGTCTATGTGGCAGTACAGTTCATACCATATAACTATTTATTTTATACAATGCTTTCTTTTGTCTTCAGTTTAGAATAAAAATTGCTATTTACATTGCAAAAAAACCACTGATCATTTAAGGTAATGTAATTGTAAAATGATGCGACCTATTATAACTAGAGGGCAGCTGAGGGAAAAAGCTTTTCATTATGACTTTTATTGCATTGTGAGTCTGAATTTTTTCCTCAATTTACTGTTGAATTGAGTCTTCTGCCAAGAGATACTATATTGTACTCATTTGTTTCTTCAGAACATTAATGGAAGTTTATAACTAAGGTAATTGAGATCAAGCATCAGATACCAAATGTATGTTGCTCGATGTAAGAGATGTCTTTTTGCTGCTTTATAAGCTCTCTTGATGTCAACAACTGAAAACCTAAATGTTCTTCAGAATAATCATTTCAAGCATTTTTGTGCATTTGCATTCAGCCTCGGAATGTAAACACTCTGTAATCCACATGGCTTGACCCAGTGTTTGCATGGATTTCAGAGTTCACATGGCTTACAAATTCAGGTCCTCTTAGGAAATGAGGGCAACGAAAGCTTAATGCAAACTGATTACTTGTCTTCTTTTTACTCCCTGACAATTTCTTCCTTCTTTCAAAATTCAAAATTTTGATTTTGTGAGTAATTAAACGTAGCTCTGACTTCATAATGTAACAGTGGCTTTCTTTTAAGAATGCTACAGCTGCTAAGATGATAATGGGTGCTGGATACCTGCACACCTGAAATTCAGTGCATTTTAAAGTTCTTGCAGCATCTCTTTCCTTCTCTGACACTATTTCTCCCTGGCTGAGGCATTAGCACTAGCAGCACCAACTGCATAGATTTACATTTATTTGTACTTGTTCTTTCTGTGGTTTTGTTGTATATGATAGAGCAGAGGAGTAATATTTTCTAGTCTGAATGTTTTAGTTCTCTAATCTTTTCACAGGTGACCACTGGCTCACTCTGAGGACATAAATTGTTAAATCAATCCATTTTTTTTTTAGTATACAGTTTTACACATCTTCAGTTTCCATCCACTCTGGCTTACACACACATATATGATTGTTAACTGATTTTAAGGGACGAGATTGAAGTGCAAAAGGTAATGGGGGTAGAAATCACCCTGGGGATATTGGGAGCTTAATTTACTGGAGTTATGCTCAGGTTTATATTCTTATTAGAATAGATTTTAGTAATGCGGGCTGAATTTGGACTCCAATTTCTTCAACATCAGGAAGTGCCATTATTGGCTATAATCATAACTGGAAAATATTTGGCTTCACAGTGTTTAATTGGAACTGCCTGCGACTGCTGTTTTACAAACAAAACACTTATTTTTAGTGTCCTTTATTGCATTAGCAATCATTTGGAAACAGCCTTAGAGGTGTAATTGCTTCCGTAGCAGCAGGCTTTGCAGTATTGAGTGTTACCTGCCTCTGAGCTGGCTCCTCACACTTTGTCCTGGCTGATGGATTCAGCTGGGACTTCTGCAAACTTGGAGGTGACAGCTGCTCCCTCCTTCTGCATACTGGATGTGATACCTTATAAAAAAGGGCGTTAGAGCTTTTTTTTGGAAGGAGCAGGATCTGGATTCTGGGTTGCGTTACTTCTTACAATCTTCTTTCAATTTCGTACTCTGCAACAGCAATGGATGGTATTCCTGGTCCTGCTGGACTGTTACTGGGAAGAAATCCCATCTAAGACAGCTTCGCCAGTTTTTACCACAAATAAGTTGTAGATGACAAAACTTCCTTACAGGATTTTAAAATAAATTGTAGTAATTAAAAATTCACAACAACAGAATAACAGAGGAGCTTCAAATGCTTCACAGATAAGAACATCTCAGTACTGTATAATTGTGCAATCAGAAGAAAACACTTAACTGCCTTTTTAGTACCACACCAAGTATTCAAGTGAGACAGGATTCAGGTATTCCCACAACCCCCATTTTCATTCTTGCATCTCCTCCAGTTCTTTGCTGAGAACACAGTGTTTCTGTTTCAGTTATAAATCCCTCACAGACACTGATCTTGCATTCTCTGTTCCTATGGCTAACAAACCATATACTGGAATCCGTGAGAGTCAGACAGACACATAGTGCTGAGTAACAAGTTCAGTATGCAGAAGGAAATGATAAAATGCAGTGTCTAGATGTGTTGTGAAAATAGCAGGCTTTAATGACAGCAACTTTTCGCCGGAAGCTCGGGAGGCAAATCTAAAACCCTGGTATGGCAACAGCCATCCTGCATTTGCCTTCCCACATCCGAATGGCTGGTACTGAGTGGAATCAGTGACAGCAGCTCTGTGGGTGATGGAGGGATCCTGGTGGGCAGCAGAAAGGTGAATGATAAAAGTGTTTCGAGTTCAGGTGCCTGGAGATGAACACCCAAAGGAAGCTTTGCTAAGGCCGGGCACCTGGGCTCTGACAACAGTTGCTGACTTTGCTTAAAATGATGGTTTTGGCAGGCAACTCCTAAAAATCATCCAATCCAAATCTGCTTTATTATTCCCTTAATGATGAGCAAGATAAGTGCTGCTCATCAGGCTAAGTAGGCAGTTAACATCACTTGTTTTTATTGTGTTGTCTGACACTGGTGATTTGTATCTACATTTGCACTGCCATCAGGGCTGGAACAGAAATGCTGGTGACGCTTTGTAATGTTAGGCAGCCAGCGCTGGTATGAGAACAACATGCCAAATTTCAGAAGGGGCCACATCACATCCAAGTTTGGGATCAAAACCTCAGTAAAACTTGATCAGGCTGTTTACAAGGAAGGTGTCTGAAGATTAGGTGGTACCAGCCAGATGGCAGGGGGCATTTCTGTGTATGTTTCTCAAAGCAGGCACAGTATGATACCTGCTAATTTGGGCACTTCCCTTCAGAAAGTCCTCTAATTCCAGTCCTAATAGTTCCTGTGATGGATTAGTGATGTGGCACTGAGCAGGAGGAACCCATGCTAATTTAGAGAGGAAAATTCGTTACTTGGTCATTTCCTTTTTTTGAGCCCTCTGGGTAGAGGAGAAAACAAGGCCTGAGAGGGCAAGATACTTTAAGCACTCAGGTCCCCTGAAGCCAAATAATTTGAAAGCAGTCTGAAGGTTACCTGGAACCTGGCTGGTACTTACCTGAGTGAGCCAGCAGCCTATGGAGAGACAACCATTGATGGAGAGATTTTCTGCTTTTCAAAAAAGAAATCAAAACCTGTAAACGAGGCAGTAGCCTCCCTAATATCTTCAGGAGTTACACTTATTAATTTAATCTTCAAGTTTGGATGTTTTGCAAAGCAAATGTTTATTAGGGCATTAGAGGCGTAGATGCAAATTTTTTGAGCTGTAAAACTTGGCAAGAACTATAATTTCAGAAGAAAAAAAGCAAGAAAACACTGCTAGTCATTGTTCCTGTTCTGCTTTTATATTTAGTCTGATCCTATGTTTCATTCCATATTCACATGGGTGCTTGAATCATTGTATTGAGTACAGGAATAAGAAATTAATCACACTGCCAATTAATTTGCAAAGAAACTTATTCAAAGTGTTGCTAAGTGCAATAAGTTTTTAAATCTAACACAGAAGCTCACCAGGTGTCCATTATTCAAATCTGAAGGACTCTTGTGAAATCTGGTAGGTTGATTCTGTAGTGAAGTTTCTGTGCTGAATTTCAAGGCCTGGGGCAATCAGGAAAGCTATAATATTTTGTTTCATTAGACTACTGAAGTAGGATATATTTGCAAAACTGAATTAAACAGACCAAAGAGCTCTAGTCAAATGCCCTGTCAGGAACTAGAAAACTGGCTATTATTATACATGTGTATGTATCTATAATTCTGCTTTTCCAACAGCAGCATGACTCACTGCATCTGCCTGTGATACGTAGGAGACAGAGCTTCCTGTGTGCATTGAATACTGTCTCTGTCAGCTCTCCTACAGCTTTCCTTATTCTTTTTTGTCCTGGGTCCTTCTAACTGTGCTCATCTGCCTTACAAACTGGGGTTCTGGGGTGGTGCTCTGGATTACTTGCATCTTTTTCCCATCTGCATAACATAACCCTGGAAATATCCTTGTTCTGTCTGTTAGTGATGAGATTTATCCTGCCCTCAGTCCCTGCAGATGCAATCAGCTTTACAAAACAATATTTCTACTCAATAAATCCCTTTTAATCAGGCAATATTAAATAAAGAAACAGAAACATCTAGAAATAAAATTAAAATTGAACTTTTTCCTTCTCCACCCCCTGCCCCCAGCAAAGGAGTGAAACAACTCTTAGGAAAGCTGTCTCACAGCCCTGGAAAACCCAGCCATTTTTATTAGGGCAGAAAACCCACAGGAAGGATAGGAACATTCAGATAATAAGGCAGATGGCATTTTCCCAGATCGGAGGGTCTCTGCCCAGCCTGCCGTACTCAAGGCATTTCAAGGCATTTTTTTCACTTTCTTCCAAAGCAGCTGGTACTGCCACTGCTGGTGAAAGGGAGTGGAGTAAATGGACCTTGGGGGTGATCCAACCTGGCAGTTTTCACGTTTTTGAGAGATACGATTACAAAACCAGAGCACAGGTGTCAGAGAGAGGGCTGTGTGGCTCTACCTACATCTTTAAAATATACACAGTCTTGGCAGGGTTTCCTGCATCCAGAGGGCCAGACAGGGGTGGGTACTACACATGGCCAACAAAAGAGCAGATGATGTGTGGTGTGAACTCCATGGAAACCCATCATTCTTGGAAAAAGCATACAGCTGCATCCTCTATGTCACTGTCATCTCCAGATTTTGAGGCTTTAGAATATGTCCCTCTACTTCCCCCTCCTCTGCAAGAGACAGAAAAAATGCTTCTTTGCATTTATTTCTCACTGTGCCAAGATCCTAAAGTGTCTGGTGTGCTAAAAACACTTAATAGCGCAGAGCAGAGCCGGCTGCCTTCCATTCTTTCAATGTGCTGACAGCTCACTTCTGAAAGTTTTAACTGTAGAAATGAAGCAGTTTGTCTGCAGCCTGTGATTATTATTTTTATTATTTAGCTTTAGAGAGGGATTCAGAGTAAAAAGTGGTTCAGAGCTTGAGGCTTGGGAGAAAACAGGTATTTTCTGTGAACTTAGAAAAGCGTATGTGTCTTTTGTTGAGTTAATGTCATTGCTCCGCTGACCCTGCTTGGATGGCTGATCTCAGGGCGCAGCACAATAGCAACCTGCTTGCACTCTGTGCCAGAGAATCAGCAACGAAGTTACAGGTATTTTTGGACTATTTGAGATAGCTTCCTCTCCCATTCCCACCCACGTGCCTACACTGTTTTCGAGCAGTTGGTTGTACAGAGGGAAGTTCTTTTCATGCAGTTCAGTTTGTCATAAAAGTCGTGTCAGAAGGAGGTTGGCTTTTTATTTTTTTAACCAGGCATACTTCAAGGGTAACTTTCAAGGGGTCAATCCAAGGAATGGTATCTGCCAATGAACCGAGGATGTTCAGCTGACTGCCAACCCTTCTGAGGGGGGAGTAACATTTCTGAGTGAATGTACTGCTCCTAATCAGAGACTGTCAGCTACCAGGATACTTGATACAAATTTGGGTGAAGTTTTTAAGTGAACTGGCTCACGCCCCTGCCTGTCTGGAAACTGACCCATCTTTGGCTTTTTTTTTTTTTTTTTTTAAATTATTATTTAACATTATTTTCAGTCTAGCAATAATCTACCCCTCTCTTTTCTGTGTATCACAGCGAAACCAAGGGGCAGTCTGCATTGCAACGGTAGTGCAGAGTAACACCTGAACGGAGTGGCAGTTGTGAGAATGTGGCTGTACTTCATCTGTCAGGCCTGACTGCTGCCCCATCCTAAGGAATAAGAATAATCCTCTAGAATAAGCTGAAATAACCTGGCACACCCCTCTCTGGGACTGAGCACTCCTTCCTGGGTTTCAAGCTATTATAAACTACAGATTATACATTTTTTCTACTTCTACAGAGTTTCACTTTTTCAGCAAAAGTTTCGTATTTATCTCAGTATCTGATTCCTGTGCTTGTGAGAGACTTTCTATGTTGTGTGACAAATTCAATCATTGTGATGCTTTTTTTCCAGCAACTGCACTTCTTTGTCTCTGTCTTCTGCTGTAGCACTCTTGATATTTGGGGTAGATTTTACAGAAGGCTAAAATGCCCTCTTCTCCATTTATTTTTCATCTTTCTGCTTTTGCCAGCTCCACAAAATACCCTGATGATGTTTCTGCCTTCTTTTTTACCATTAACAGCTATATTTTGTGACAGGAGCTATAGCTGAACTCAGCATGCAAAATTTTGCTGTTATTTTAAATAACCATCTGCTCTCCCCACAGTCTGCTACCTCATCCTTAATTTCTTTATTTTTTGGATGTTTATTTTGATTAGCCTTGTCACATGGTGCTATAAGGAAATCTTGCTTCGCTTCACACGCTGCTGCCATCTTGCTACAGAAATCTGGCTTACGATCAAAATCGTGTTATTTTGTTCCATCTTTCTCTCTCCCTCCTCTTTAAAACAAACAAAAAAAAGTTTTACATAACAAAGTGTTGTGTAAGGAGGAGAACAGCAGGGAGTGCATCAGGACTTATGGATTTTCTTTTCATCTGTGTCACAAATCCACTGTGACACACTGGGCAAGTCAGTACAGTCCAGATCTTCTTACTAAGGTCAATGTGATAGTTACTGAAGTTGCCTAAGTAGATCCATAGTCACACCTGCGTATTCAAGATTGAAGTCTAAATTAGATAAAAAATAAAATCTTGCAAGAACCATCTATTATCAGGGAAGAGGACATGCACTAAAGTAGGTTGCCTTTGTTTTCATTAAAATTACTGGTACAGGCAGATTCTGAATTTCATACCAACCTGCATACTTGTATGTAAGTTTACATGTTTAAGATATTATACATGTTTAAGGTAATATATATGCTATACATACTGTGATACACCTTTCTGAATGAATAATTTGTGTATCAGATGGAAATGTGACACACCATGAGAAATTTGTCTTGGAAGAGCAAAAAATAGTGACTAAATGGGCACTCATTTTGCAAATACCAATTCAACTAGTCTGGGTTAAATGAAGAAATATGATTTGGCTTCCTGTGAGATACATTTTCTGGCTAAATATGGTCCCACTGAGTGCTTTGCCCGTATACTTTACAGTTTCTGTGCATCTGTGGGGAACACACTGAACATAGCTGTACTAATACTACCCTTGCGCTTCTCAGTTGTACTGTACGTTTCCTTTGGACTCATCTTGAAGTTGGCGCTGGTGGTATATAGCAAACGTAGCTCTGCTGCCCTTGGCTATGCTGGTCTAGATGCAGAGAGAAGTGAGATTGGGATCAGGCCTCTATTAACAAACCACCCTCAACTCAGTAAGGCCTGGTCAATGTTAGCGTGTCACCTGGGATGGTTGATTCTCATATCTTTCGTCAGTATAAATTGAGAGTATTTTACTAGTAAAGGTGGAAGGAGAACAAGGTCTTTTGGTTTCATCAGGGATTTCAGAAGTTCGCTTAAGTTGTAATTTTTATGCTATGAAACACAAAGTATTCCTTCAGAAGCTTTAAAAAGATAACTTATACAGTTTTAACACCACACAGTGCTTTCACTGGTGTATGTCAAGAGCAACTCTACTGAAATTAAAACGGTTCTTAAAGTCCTTGCTGAATTAATGATATCCTGATCTCATTACAAAGTATTTTTTTGAGATAAATTTGAATACATTTATCTTGCTTTCTCCTGGGCTAGGCTAACTCATATTATTACAAAATTTCTGCAAAATGAACACCGGCAGAGGTAGTTAACAAGAATATTCCCTGTATATCTGAGCCTAGGACTGTGATATTAACATGTTTCTTCAGGAGCTGGAGTGTCCTTAGGATGTATGTTTGTTTTTTCATCCCTTCACTTATCCTAAACTCCATTCTGTGTGGGTTTTAGACAGTGTTTATTCTGCCTGCCCTTTCTGATGGGTCTTTCTGGAAAAAAAGCCAAAAAACCCCAGCGGTTCTTCAGTGATGTACTGGCACTTACTAACACACTGGCCTGGAGAAAGGAAAATCTTCATTCCTTTTGACAGCTAAATAAGAGATACTTACATTATCTACACAGTGCAGCCATGGATTCAACACGAGAATTGTCCCTTTCTATACAGTAGCCCCTTTTCTAGGCTGCTGTTGACTATCCATGAATCCCTATGGGAATTCATTGAGTTTATCTAGTGAATTAACACACGAAGGACTAGAAAGCACATTATTTCTTACAGCACTAGGATACGCACTTGCTGCTGCTCATATTACTCAGTGAAAAGCAGTGATGAATGATCAAAAGAGGCTTACCTGTCCAAGGCAAGTGAAAGCCACATAAATCTTGTTACTGCAGAGCCACAGAAGGTGAGGCTGAAAACTCTGGTTTGCAAAGGGTGGGTTGAGAGGTGTCCTGGGGAAAGTCATTTGCAGAATGCTCTATTCTGATTATTTCTGACCTGAGGTAATATCAGGCAATTCTCAAGCAACTAGAAAAAGAGAAGCTTTACAGAATCTTTAAGTGATTTTATTATTTTAAAGCAGTGGTGGTGGTGAAGGAAGCCATAACTGCCCTGCGGGACATGCAATCCTTCTGAGTTCCAGAGTCAGAAAGAATGGGTGTCTTTCAGTGGATCTGAGATAGTTTGTTTCCCCAACAGTCAGTTTTGGTTACACTTGAGATGACAGGAAAAGTTCCTGAAGAAGTGAGCCTGACAAATCTCACAGCAGAAGGTAGCTAGCAAAGAGGATGGACTTTATTAGCGCTCTTAATAAAGGGACAGCAGTGGTATGAGCACAGCTGACAATGGAGAAGATTCACAAGGGTGATGATAAATATTGAAATCTTTGTGGAAGTCTTCAAATTGAAAATATATCTTAATAAATGTAGAGAATTCAGCATGAAACACCAGTTTGTAGGGATTCATTTCTCACAGAGCAATGTGTTTATGAGTATCCTAGGAGCATCCAGTTTTCTCCTCCCTAGCTGTCATCACACACCTTGACCCATTAGAGGCTTGATTTTGTAAGTGAGCTCCTCATGGCAGAGGTGTTAGGTGGGGGAAGAGGAGAGCAGGCTGAGTCAAACAACTTTCCTGCCTGAATGCAGGCTTCCCAGCTGAGCCTGGAAGGCAAAACCTTCTGCATCTTTATAGACTGCTATAAAATCCACAGTGCAATATTACTTGCTGTGAAAGTCTTTAATTATGAAGCATGTATCTTACTGAACATGGGAACACGGCATAGCTTTGTCATCTTCAGCTTGCTGGCTGTGATTATTCTGCCCAGTGAACAGCAATAGAAACTTTCACTTTTTCCCCGCTCCTCCAGGATCTCCCACAAGGCTCTGTAACCTGGGAATCTCCCCCCAGCTGTACTCCATGGCCCCAGTTTCTGACTTTTTCCCAGAATTCATGTCTTACAGGCTTGGGATGGCTGGTCCAAGCCAAATTCCAAACCTCTCAGCATCACTCCTGAGTCAGACAAGTGGAAGGCTGTTAAGTGATGTGAGTTAACCCCTCTAGCCATTTTGGATAGTGCTGGGCACGTATCTTGGCATCTTCAGCCCCAGAGAGAAGAGCACAAGAGTCATCAATCAAGGCAAAGCTGCTTGCAGAGCAGTGCAGGCAACTGTCCAAAGGCAGAGCACTGCAATGGCAGGAAGGCTGCAGCAAATAGAAAAGCCTGGGGCAGTGCAATTTATTTCAGTACTTCATCTCCTTTTCTATCTTTAGATGGCATCTACCAACCAGGATTCCTCTCCAGAACAGAAATATATAAAGATAGCCTTAAGAACCTATGAATTTAGTTAGCTATAGCAGAACTGGCAAGACTCAAAAGGTAAACACGGGATGAACTGGAGTGTGAAATTTCAATGCACTGCAGAGATGAATGCATGATGGAGAGAAAACAGTTAATTGTGAAGGAGAGATTAAAGGACTGACTGACATTAACTGCCCTCCTCTTGTTCAAAATGGTTTTAACTGATACCTATGTTTAAATCATATCTACCAGCTGTCATCTTTTCCTAATTATGCCTAATTATATTTAGACTATGAAAATTCTTGGGTTATACAGTTCTAACCAGATTACTTTTTAACTAGCTAAATCAGGAGTAATTGGAGGCATTGCCCAAATATATAATTTACTTGACAGCTCAAATACTTACTTAACGTCCACAGGGAGATTTTCCAGCCCTCAGTGAGCTCCATAGTACTCATGGTACTTGAGTGTTTTAATGACAATCAAGCCTTTAGACAGCACCAATGGTATTGACCCTCAGTGCCACCGCTCCCCTATGTCCATCTGTCTGTCTGCAGATGGATCTACCTCTTTATCCCCTGTGTTTGAAGGTTCAGAGTATTGCTTGGAATCAAGGAATTCTGATTCTGATCAAGCAGTTCTGTAATTCTGATTATGAGAATACCTACAGATGACTGTGTGCTTCTTGGGGCTGCAACTGAAGTGGTAGCACTCAGGCTTTTCACTTACATTTTAATCAAACTCCTACCAAGTTCACAACTGCCCAAATCTTGGCAGAGCAAAGGAGACACCTATTTTTTTTGTCAGAAGAACAGCATGAAACTCCTATCTAATCAATGATCACATTTGCTTATTCATGAGATTGAAATGTAGGCACCTGCAATATAAGAGAATTTGTAAGGGAAAAATGGCAGCTCTCTTCATTGGAATTCTCACACGCAGTAGTAAAGAGTGGCCCAACTTTCTGGCTGTAGTGGTCATACTGCAAAAACTGCATGGGACTGGGAGTCAAAAAGCCCATAGGACATGACACATTCAAACAGAGAGCATCAATCTCAGTTTGCAGTCACAGCAGCTCTGAAGAGCCCTGTTCCTCTAAGTTTGGCATCTAGTCAATTATTTTTTATTCGCATCTCCAGCTTTTAGTTGTTGCTCTCCTATCACATTCAGAGATCTTTTAATTCTGGATAGAGAATATTTAAAATAAAGGCATATATGTTGTAGCTGGAAAAGCCCTCTTACCCTAACAGCTTGCTACTTTATTTGCTGTCGTCATTTCTGATTACATAATTGTAACATTTCATAATCTTAATCCTAAACTGGGGGCTGAACTTGATCACAGTGTAAGAAGTTTAAAAACACTCTGATTTGAGGCAGACCTCGAATCTACACTGCTTTCCAGCCCAGTGACAAAAAGTTTCACACAGCACACAATTTGTTGCCAGGTTTAGAAGACTTCTTTGTTTCTGCTGAAACAGATCCCAGCACTGATCTTTTGTACAAGGTAAAGGATGAGGTTGTAAACTGCAACAGAATATAAGTATTTCCAAATCCAGCTCTCTTTCTTTTTTAATATATTTACTTCCTGCAGTATGCAGCTTTGATGACTTCAGTATTTATGATTTTATTCTGCTTCTGTATTCAGGAAGACTGAAGATCCATGTGTCTGTGTGCTTGGTCATCCTAAATGGCCAGAGTTTTTTATGATAAAGTTTGGAACAATAGCTTCAAGTAATTAAATGCAAGAGTGAAAATGAGTAACCAGTGTCTGCAGGAACCAACTCCTGATGATTCTAATTTTTTTTCCTATTATTTTATCCTAATTTCTCCAAACAATAATTTCTCAACATCATTCAGAAAAAAAAAAACAGCAGTGTATTAATAATTTAATGAGGCAGTGCCTCCCTAATAGCAACATTATGTCTCTTCATCTCCTTGTCAGTCCCCAATACTCTAACTGTTGAAGGAGATCTGAGCCTGAGACAGCACAGGCAGGATGACTGCTTTGTACCTTTTGCCAAATGGGGAGGCTTTAGGACATGTTTGTTCTCTTTATGTACCTATAAACAGCGTTTCAGTCAGAAGATCAACCCTAAATCCCCCATATACTCAGCTGAGAGAGTAATTTGAGCTAGTGCAATTTGGGTTAAACCTAACAGTTAGACTTTCCCTACAGCTTGCCCTCTGGAGACATTTAGCTCTTCCCACCGACCGAGAGCCCTGCAGAAGGGAGCCAATTGCTGGAGGTGCTTGAGACAAGCAGTCAGGTCTGCCCCATCTATGTATTTTCTTGGTGAGTAGTACACGGCAGTGATGAAGTCTCTGCAGAGTTGATACAGGACATTGCACTCAAGAAATATAACTTACAGTACTTCGGGGATAATATTGATAGTGAAATTTTAAGCTCATTTTTGTGATGGTCTTTAATAACCTATTTAAATGATGCAACAATTTTCCTGTTCTAGCAAGCTGAATGTACGTGGCAAAATTAAAGAACACTCAGAGATCTTGCCCTGCATTACCACTGGTTAACTGTTTTGTTGTTGATATTTCATTTGTTTTGTGCTATTTATTGGGTTGCTGACCAAGCTGCGCAGGGAAATTGTCATTAATTATTAAGAAATTGTGTCTAACCCACCAGGACATCAGTACTGCTATAATGTTTCCACTGAGGAGACAAAAAGAGCCTTGAGTAAGGAGCTGGAGGTGTTCCAGTGAGAACATGCAGCACCAAAAAAAACAGTCTTTCTTCTCAAGTTTGTTAATTGAAATTTCCATATGTTTCCTTCCTTCTCTTCACTGGATGCCAGAAATGTACAGCAGTTACTTTTCAGAAGATGAAATTTATTTTCTGGGAAAGAAAAGTTCCTGAACAGGAGCTCACAGGGAACGTCCCTGGAACCAAATTCCTCTCTCAAAGCAAATGCACCATGTCCTTTGGGCACTGCCATGGTATTACATTAGAAGCTCTGGCCCAGGACTACTTTATATCATAGGACAACAGTGCGGTTCTACTGAGTTTAAAGCCAAAGACTGGAGTAGTTGGGGCATTTTTGGGTGCTCTGCATCTGATTGACTAATAGAGCTGCGGAGCTTTTTCTCTTGCGTGGCCATTATTGTGGGTATTCTGGCTTCTCTAAACATGTTTAGGACATGTTTGTGAGTACAGCTGATCAGAATTTGTTTTGTTGGAAAATGCAGGGGTTTTTTTGGTAAAAGAATGCAGGAAAACAAACAAGCAAACTTTTAAACTTTTCTTGAATGAAACTTTTACCAGAGATTTTTTCTAGGGCTCTAAAAAATTAATTTTTTTGTTAAAATGAAAGAGCATCTGTCCCTTCATGACTTTCAGAGCAGGGATGGTATTTGTCACCTTCAGGGTTTAATGTATACCCCTGACTTTCAGAAAAGTATTGCTTCTGTTCATCATGGCATCAGCATTTGGTGAATACATTTTCAGATCTTACAGTAATCCTTGTCTGTGTTAGAGACTCTACTAAACTAGGGTGAGGAGTTTGAACATGGCAAATAATATTACCCTGGCAGAGGAAAAGAGCTTTCCAGGGAAGATGATTTCTGAAGGGGTTTTGACTGTTCTGTGCTACAGTATCTGGCAAGTTTACCAATAATTAAATACACTGCAATTTAGCTACTTGTTTGATTAAGGGCAACTCTCTAGACATTATGATATGTCAGTTTTTCAGTGACACAGCTGACAGATAAGACTCAATTCTCTTTTCTAATGCTATAAATCAGGGAGTATGAATTGCTAGGAGATCTGAAGTATGGAAATGAGATACAATGAAATGCATAACCACACAGAGGCTTTGGTGTTTACATTTTATTCTAAGCAATAAAGCAAAAGAAAACAACTAAGACACAAAGAGCCTTTTTGTGCAAATTGATCTCTTACAAGCAGAAGCAAGCCTGGCACAATTTTGGCACAATTATATAAAGGCGCAGTTATGTATTACCTTATTTTTTTGAATGCGTTCAGTGAAGATACACTTTGCTTTATCAGGAGTTCATAATAAGGAAGTGATGGCAAAGGAAGGGAAGGTAAAAGAGGTTGTATGTGCAGGTGAAGGAAATGGCTGTGAACAAAACAGCAACAGCATATCAGAAGGAACAGGCCTGCATTTCATCTGTTTCTGTTGTGAGAATGTTAGCACGGATCTCTCATGCAGAAAAGTGATTCATACAAACAGAAATGACTGCTACCATTTTATTAAGTCATTTATTCTGAAGGCATAAACCATGTCAGTGGAAGCTGATTATCATTGTGTTATTTTGCAAAGTACCATTCAGATTTCATGAGTCTGAGACCAGCCTGGGAATTGTCCCTTTGTGAAGAGGTCACTCAGTGGGAAGGGACTATGTTCCCTCTGTCGGGTATTTCATTATATCTCTGCTTTTCTGAGTACAGATACATAGTCCATGTTTTATTTTTATTTTTTTAAATAAAAACAGTAAAACAACTGCTTTCAAGAACTGTTCCCATTTTCTACAGGAAGTTTGACACTGCCTTTGTTTAAAACCTTGGTCTTGTTGTGTTTCCCCCAAGCTGTCCCCTTTCTCCACTAAAGCCTGCCCAGTAGCTCTGATCCACTTCTTTTCATGGATGTCAATGCCTTTGCCAGTGCCTCGATGGCTTTCAGTTCTTGGAATTTCACTGTTTCTATTGTCCAACATCTGAAGTAGTTTAGATGCAGATCTGCTCTTTAGAGAGAACTGGAGCATCAGTCAAGTGGATTACAGCGAGGCTGGCAGGTTCCAAAAGCTCTGTGAAAAAGGCACTCCTCTTTGGTAGGCAAATAGCCCCTTGAAAAGAGAGTTCCATCAAAGCCAAACTTGTCTGGATCTGAGTTAGTGGAAACCATGAGTACTTCTTTTTCCCCACAACATAGACACATGTGATGAGACGAAATTATTTCTCTTTGCCATTATTTAGTGTACCATAAACTAGGAAAGAGCTCAAAATAAAATGAGAGTCCATTATCACTTATTATTCCAAAACCTTTCCATTCAGACACAGCCTTTGAAAAACTAATTAAGGAACTAGTGGTGGCTAATGCATGCACTTCAAATAGTGCGCATTCATAGCCCACTTTCAGCAAGAGCAGCCAAGGTTCATTAACATTACACGCAAACAAATGAATTCAGTTTGGGTTAATGCCACCCGATTAAACTTTCCACAGCCCACTTAACTGGAGCTTTGGTGTGTGTTTGACAGACACTTTAAACTCTCTGGAGATCCCGTGTTTTCCTGTTTTAATTCCATCTCCTTCTAAAGGCCAGATTTTGTCTCTGCTCTCTAGTTGATTAGTGACTTGCTCTTTGCATAGAGCTCTCTGAGTCTGAATGAGATGGTATACAGAGTTAAATTATATCCTGTATCAGGAAAGTTAATAGAACAGGATCCAAAATGATGAAGTTAACAAAACAGTAGTGCTGCAACTGCCAGCAAGTGTTTAGAAATATAACCAGCTTTAGGGGCTGCCATACACCAATGCTGTGCAGGATAGATGTCCCTCAGTACATTGTGTGGGTTTCATTGATTCAAAAATTCAGAGATTCAAATGAGGGCTTTGTATCTTGTATATGGCAGATCTACACAAACTTAAAAAAGGAAGTCTCAATAAATGCACACCCAAGGATTGCCTTTATCATGCGTTTTGATTTTATCATAGTGTTTTGCAGTGTTTCTTCAAAAGTGAAGAAACTAATACTATGATAATAATGGGTTAGCTAATAGAGTTGCTGCCAATTTCACTTGTGTGACCAGCTAATAATCACAGCTTTTTAGAGTTCTTTCCATTAAGATGGGAAGTGTTTGATGCCTGACTGGTGTGTACTTTAACATTGATTTAGTAACAATGAACACAAAATTCCAGTGAATATAACAGAAACACCGAGTGGACAGTTCCCTTGATGAGAAACACCGTTTCTGCTCTTTCTGCGTGTGCTCTCTCCAGTGAGATCTGCCTTTCTGTGTACTATTTAGAAACCACAGAAAACCAAGCAGTTGGAGAAAGCCCTGCTTTGTACAGTAGCCCTGTACAATGTGAGAACTATGTGTGAAGTGGAAGCAGCAAGAGGTTCTTCAAGACACAGTCTTGCTAAGAGCAAGCACAAGGTGCTACTTCTGTCAAAACATTATTATCACATTTTAAATTGGAGAAGCCCCTCGAGCCCCTTAGACCATCTCCAATTCACCATGTGCCCTGGGGAATCTGCTCATTGCTTGAAGCCATTGAGTACCTGAATGGCCTTCATTGCAGCACTCATGAAGCCTCACGGTGCAGGAGCACAGGGCCTATCCATTCTCTTCATGCTCATACAGAAAACAATCAGCAATCATCAACAATTCCAAATATAGCATGAAAAATTACCATAAGAATAGAAAAAGGCGTGTGGGGAAGCAGGGTCTGTTGAGTGAATGCCTTCTATTATTCCACTTTTTCTTAAAATTTCAAACGTGTACTTTTTAATCCAATCACTTTGATATAGTACTCAGTTTTCTCTTCAGGCTGATTTTGTTTGGATGTGCACCAACACACAAACACACACACAAACCCAAACATCTGCATATGTGTATGTCAGTGTTCATATCTAACTTTACATGCACGTGCATGTGTATAAGCAAAAACGAATAAAATTGCTTTTTCAGTGCCCACAGCTGGAGCCACACTTTCACTTTGGAGGTGTGTGATGGGGTTACCTGGGTTTTGAGATGCCCTCTTTTACCTGCCAGTTAAGCACATTTCCCAACATGGAGGTAATGTGCCCAGTGTCGTCAGCTGAGCGTGTATGTATGTGACAGTGAATTAATTTGGACTGAGACAGCTCAGATGGCAAAAATCCTTGACTTATCTGCCAGGAAAACTGAAAATGTGCTTCAGATGAGATCTGTCACCATGAGAGGAGCAGAGGGTTGCCCAGTCAGGCAGAAGATGAATTTATGCTTGTTCTGTCAACTGTTGGAGATTGGAATATCAATATAGAACCTGATTAACTTCTACTTTCTAAAGAATTAGCTGCTCTGAGATCACGTTTAATAGCAATTTGGTTTACCTGAGGTCATGCAGTCATCTGCAGCATTGTCTCCAGGCTGGTAGTGTTGCCAACACACTGGCTTATCAGGTCTATTTAGGTGCATGATCCACTCAAATTAAATTTTCAGCCTCTGGTGGTTTCTCTTCTCATGTGAAGTACAAAATAAAGGAGATAAATAAAGACAAAAGCTAAGGACTAGAGACTGAGAAATTAATATGTTTCACTGGATTGCTTCAGAGAAACTGAAGCAGGGGGTGGGTACTGAGATCCCACAAACAAATGTCCTCAGCAGAAGGGTAAGGCAAACTTGAGGGAGTCCTGCCAAAGGGTTGATAAGATATTGGTAAATATTCAGACTCTTAAATGACTAGAATCTGAAAGCTTGAGATCGGTGAAAGGGCATGAATACATCCTGTATAGTGCAGAAAACTGTTTCCCATGTCAGTCACTCAGCTGGTGGAACATGTGGGGCTTGCAAAACTGTTCGAGGAGTAGGCAAGGAAGTGCAGATGAATGTCTGGGTAGCAAAATGCATCTCAATGCTCTCGTCTCCAAAGTTTCACAAAGTTCGGTGGGATACACAATGTTCAAAGAAAATATTGAATGCAGTAATGTCTTTGCTTTCTTTTTGTCTCAACCGGATTAATTAAAGATGTCATTGATCCTGATAGGTGCCTTGGGGTAGCATGGCTGATGCTGAGCTTGCGACAAATGTATGGTGATGGGAGCAGATGCAGTGATCTTTTTGTGCTGTATTATTCCATTTGAGTCTGCTTGAGTTCCTTTTAAACAATGTTTCTGTCTACACTATTATGTTCTTCCATTTATTGACAATGTATGGCAACTTACTCCATTCCACTGGAAATGAAATTGGTTGTTGGATTTTCATTTGAATATTCTTTAGATGCAAAGCAGTAATTTAGATAGAATTACAGAGAAGACAAGAGACACTTCCCACCCTGCTACACTGATAACTGAGCACTGCTGAATTAGAATAGTGCTCTTCTTGCAGCTATTACAGACCAGTTTCTTATATATGTATTATCAAAACTGAGATTCAGTTGTCAAATGCTGGCAGTTTGGGGCTTGAAAAGATGAGGAAGGATATTAAATATAAAATAAATGTATTTGTGGAGAGTCTGGGTGATAGAGGTGAAAGCACATGACAAATCCATATCTCCCACAGCCTCACCATTTATTGTGCAGCTGTCACTTTCATCTATAGGGTAGAAATTAACTTGGTGCCCTGTAGGTGAGTGGTGGGCTGAAGCATGAAGCATCTGTCTTCGTTTTAATATGGCTGCAGTCATGGCATTAGTTCAGCGCCTTAGAGGCAGGAAGGCATTTATTATTATAGTACCCTTTGCAGATCAGGAAATAATATTAAGGTTTTTCTTATTTTATTTATTCTGGAGACAACAGAAGAATAAATGAGATGTTAAAGGTCAAAAGGAGCATTTGTTGCAGAGCGAGGATCTAGCTCATAGACAAATATCTTGACCTCAAGACTCACTTGTCAGGTAGCATACTAAAAGCCTGTTCTATTCTCTCCATTCCTTCAGGTTTTTCTGAATATATGCAAGCCAAAAATTTATCTGCAGAAAATGTAGATCAACAGGTTTTTCACTGCTTCTCTGAGTGAGATCACTTTAAAATCAGCTGTGCCCTGTTTTCAGAATTATAAATTATCTTGAAAAAAATTCAGTTGTACATTCGCTATTACTCCATGTCCATTTATACTTGATATCTCTCTAAATCAGCATTTGCTAAATTACAGGTGACTCATAGTCAGTGATTGAACATTAAATCAAGTTCTGTTCATCTGATGAGAAACCTAAAAGACACAGGAGAAATAAGATGGTTGAAATTTAAGAACTTTACCAAGAAACACCATGTTCTTCCTATAAACCCAGTAAATGCTTTTTTTGTTAGCAGGGACAGAGCTTCTCAATGAGACAGTTTCCAAAAAGCATCTCGATGAATAGTTATTTACTTGATGGCATGTGATTTCAGGAAAACAAAGTAGGACCCTTCCTAACTTAAAAAGAAGAAAACCTGTCTCAAATTCTGTAGCAATTCCTTCATTCCACCATTCTAAATTCCAAAAATTGATCCTTTCTTGCTGTGATCAGTCTGTACATGCCACTCTCTAAGCCCCGGACGACCTATGACAAGAGCTAAGAATTGTAATTATTCCCTCTCTCTCTGTTTTCATTATGTCTGCATTAATAGCCTTCCGCTTTCAAACAACCTTTGCTAACAGCAAACCATTACCATATGATGCACTAAGTACAAACTCAAGTTAATACACAGTCATGCTGTGTAATACACTGTCCTGCAGCTGAGCTTAATCTAATACAATGTGATGTAGGAGGCACCGTGACACAACTCAGTATTTAATACCAGGATAAATTATCCTGGAAAATTTTGCAAAGGGCTTATTTAAAAGCTCTCGTTCTCCACCAAAATATCTTAGGGTGATATCTAGAGGCTGTCTATTGCCTGCAGGACAAATTTAGGTGCCTGATGGTATCAGCTGGGTAACTGCTTTCTTCTGTGCCACCATCTTGACCATCTATCAGGAGAGCACAAAGGGAAGAAGGGCTATCCGAAGAGATTGCCTCAGATGCCACCATCCCAGCCCCTTGCCAGTGAGGTCAGTAAACTTCTCTGTTTGCTTCTTTTCAATGGAAATGGATTACTTGGGTAGGAGGTCGTGGAGGATGCCAGGGAGAAAGGGGAGATTCTCTGGCTGAATGGAGCCGAACAAACAAGATTAAATTAGAGGTGTGAGCACAGAGTCTGCATGGATCCTGCCAAGAAGTTTAATTAAAGCCACTTGCTATTGCAGAGTGACCCAGTTTCATTCCTAGCTATCACATCAGATGTAATGTTTTATGAGATGATCTACAACAGCAGAACAGCATTTCTATCTTTTTTTTTTCTCTTGTTCTCCTCTTGCAGTGGAAATAACAAACTTGTATTGCAGGCAACGATGTGCTTTTTGTGTTGGAGGCCTGGTAGAAAACACTGACATACCATGCGGTTCCTCTGGATTTCAAGCTCTGTCGGTAGCTCCTTTAATTCCATATTCTCTTTTCCTTAAAACATAAAGTTTAAGTGAGGCACAACTGTACCTGGAAAATTTGGTTCCTCTATCTTCCATTATGACATGCTCCGTTGTATTTAGAATTACAGGGTCTTGATTACTCATTAATTCACAGTCCCCATATCGTATCTCTATCTGGGACAGAACTGCATTACCCCTGGCTCTTCAGGGTGGTCATAGTAAAAGATCTCTTGATTTTGGTGGCTTTCTGCAGACCTCTGCAAGTCATTTTCATCTATGGCACCATTATACCCTTCTCCAGTGGGGGATTTTTTCCCCTTTTGCTTTGTTGTTCCAACAGAGGAGGCAATGAAATGTGATTCACTACATTTGTTTAACTGTTCCAAGCAACCTCCTAGAGCCATACAGACCATCATCTTTCATCCTGTTCTTCCTCACAAGAATAAGGAGAGAAAAAGAGTCATAAGAAATAGCAAGGTGGAAATAGTTTGGCTGGTAATTTTTGGATTGTAACAGGGGATTTTTTTTTGGCTTACAATAAGTTTGTATCCTCTTGCCAGTGCAGTTACAGTTGTTTAATTCATTGGACATCAGCGTAGCTCCATTTCGCATAGTGGTCTGAGACTCAGATCTACCATCTGCAAATCAGCAGCAAACCTCTCTCTGCTTTTCACAGAAATACAGATTTATGACAGATGCTGCAATCTCTTCATTTTTATAGCAAACTGTTAATTTAGATTTTTCATTCAATTCAAATCCAGAGAAGATGCCAGTGTGCACAGCAGCACTGACAATCATTCCTTTTCTAGAAACAACAACTGAACAATAGAATCTGTACTGTGAAGTCTCAGTAAAAGTTACGCTGACTCTTGAGATGAAAATTGACTTTTCTTCAGACCATGGAAGAAAACTGGTCTGCCTGTCACAGTGACAAGCACAAAACGAAACTTTTAATCTGATGCTCCTGTGTCTCTAGGTCTCGGGGACAAGGAAATCCAGATGTTCCAAATGTAGGCAAGGGACTGTCCATCTTAGAACAACAACAAACCCAGAGGCACTCTGGCTTTGCAGTTATCTCCAGATGCTATTGTAATCTAAATAATATTGGCATGGAATAACTCCTACCAGCAGATAGGTGTCCATAGCACGAGAGTTCTTTCAGTTCTTCTTATTAACTAGGTGTGGCAGGAAGGATGCATCAAATTTCCACAGCTTATATGCATTCCAAAGATAACAGCAGTGCTTTCATGTATGATTGAGATGCCAGTTTTACACAGAACGGAGCCAATACAAAACCCGTGAAACAGGCTACTACCAGAAAAACACCCTCATCAAGAGTGGGGAAGGAGAAACAGTGCCAGAAGACCCAGCCATTTAGCCAAAAAACTCAAGCACAGATGCTGAAAGAAGATACAAACACCCAGAGAGATTTCATTCCCTCTAAAGGAGAAAAAATAAAAAGAAAAAATAAAATACTACTTCCAGCTACCTCTACACAACTGCTTAAGTTTAAATGGCTTCATCATTGTATTATGAAATTGATCGTTAATTGCTTCTCTGTCCTGAACCTTCCGCCAGGTTTGTCTGATGCAACCAATTCATATCAGAAGAAGAAAGTGAATGGCAGAAAGCTCAAGGGTTCTGCAGCTCTTGCTGCGGATGTCACTATAAATCTGGCAGAGGCAAGAGCAGAGGAAGACAGGTCTAATAGATGATAGAAATTGCAAAGGGCAGCCCATTGCCCTAATGCAATCTGGCCACTACAGATCAACCTGTATCTTTATAATTACATACAACTATCTTTGTGAAATGGAGGAAGTCTTTCATTGTATTCAGCAATTAATTCTTTTTGCTTTGTGCCTGTACTGTTTAATCAATATAATTAGAGCTGAAGATGTTGCAGGTGTGATTGATGTAATAATAGTTGATAACTACATAGCTAGCATTAGTATATATAATTTGCTGTAAATATCTATGCATATTAACATGAACTTGACATTTTGCTCTCATGTTTGAAACCTGGTCTATGGGACCAGATTCAAGAGGAGAACTGCTTTCACAGGCTCTTGAAACAGGCTTTGGTATGTCTGTGAGCTCTGCTTGCATTGTTCCACATGAGAGATTAATAACAGTAAGAGGGGTTTTATCACAGCCAGATTATCAACAAGACATGACAGAAACTATTTGTGTCACTGAGAATGAAAAGGTTGTGAAAGCTGAAGATAGTCATGAAACAGAGTAAATAGTAGGGACAGCCTTTTCTAGCTAATATCCTGAAGTTTTAATGCATCAAGTTTGTTGTGCCATATTGACCCAAACTGGACACATGGGAACGACACAAAGCTTCACCAAGGAATGTTCAGGCTAGATGTCAGGAATAATTTCTGTATCAGTGATGGTAGTTAAACACTGGAACAGGCTTCCTTGAGATTGTTGATGCCCTATGCCTGCCAGTGTTCAAGAGGCATTAGGATAATGCCCTTAATAATATGCTTTAACTTTTGGTTAGCACTGAAGTTGTCAGGCGACAGGACTTGATGATCTTTGTAGGCCTCTTCCAATCAAACAATTCCTTTGTATGCCCCTTCCAATTGAACTAATTCTTATTATTTAAGTGCCAGATGCCTGATTTAAGGCAAATTGGGCCTGATCCCAAAGCCTGCTGGCGATGATAGGAAATCATTCTTGAGTTCAGCTGGCTCAGTCTCAAAATTGCAAGCTGGTCTCTCACAATGTTTATACTACATTCAGTGTCACTGACCAACAGTTGTTATTTATTACTAGTCCTCTCCTTATATTTTGGATTCAAAACTTAGGCTATGCTTCCTAACACTTACGGAAACTTGTAAAGACTCCTTGTGCATTTGGCCTCAGTTTTCAGTATGAACTTGTGGCAGTAGTGCTATTTTGAGGCTTCCACTTCTGAATGAACATGCTTGAAATGAAATGGTGTGGGGAAAGAAGCTCATTATGTAATTGTGTGTTACAAAATCATGTTGTCACTCACATTTGGTTCCAGCCCATGATGAGAACTTCAAAAAGTGGATTGTAAGGCCACAGAGAAAGAGAGTGGAAAAATCACAAAACAGTTGAATAGGCAGCAAAACATGGAAGCTTAGGAAATACGTAATGGAGCTGACTTTGATAAATAGGCAAAGATATAGAAAATCTGTAGACAATAGTGGGTACACAAAACAGGTGATCATTTCCTCAGAATGACTTCTCAGAAGAAAATTCTTCTCACATTTCTTTAAATCCTTATTGTACTACATCCTGATGTTAGACCATGTTCTTGCAACCGCAACATCTTATTTAATATAGCTACAACATAGTATTTTTTAACTGGATGTATGTTTTTTGTCCAGCTTCACTTAAGCAGCCTGCTGGCATCTCAGCAACCATTGATGCTTCCCTGAAAACTGGTGCTTTCTAAAGAATAGCCAAAATAGCAGGGGAAGGGTGATGTGTATTCTTATGTGTGCATCTGGGGTCTGATGAGGAGAATGAACAGAGACGGTAAAAGGCGTTTGCAGTTAAATCCAGGACACCTGATAAAATCACGTGAAACATAGGTCTTTCCCCTGAAGCTTTAAGTCTTATTAGCAAAGAAAAGAGAGCATTAATACAGTTCCACATCTCTTTCACTGTGGTTTACTATTGCCAAATATGCAGAATGATGTCACAAGGAGAAAACATCAAGCTCATCTGAGAACAAGGTGAAATTCCAACGTCTCAAGCAAAGAATGTCAAACTGGGCAGCGCAAATAGGCCAAAGTTTTGGCATGGGCTGTGAGTCAGAAAGCCAATTTGCCATCTGCATTTCCAATCCTCCATGCGCATTTATTGAACAATGCATGAAACCTGTACCATGATGTCACAAAATGCCTGCCTGTATGCATAGACAGTGTGTGCATATGTACAAGTGTCGAATGGTCTCCTTAGAGCTTAGAGTACCACAGGCTGCAGGAATGATTTCTGTGTTCCCTTTACAATTGTAATTCTTCATTCAAGGCATTTTGGCTGCACTAAGCCAGGGAATTGAATCTGAGGACTGGCTATAAGCCCATTAGCCATTTCTTGCTTCCAAATGACAGCAGCACACTCCCTATATCAGTTTCCAAGAATGTATTCAGAATGTGCAGCAAATTAAAGGATAATAGCATAAAATTCATTACTGTTGGGTGAAAAAAATATGACTGGAGCAAACTGAGAGTCACTGGAGAATGGTGAGGATGAAAAGAAGAAATGAAGTACGTGAGCATTCTTTTAGGATACTGATAGCTCCACACCAATGGTTTTATGTAAGAGGGAGAGCTCATGAGTGATATTGCTTCCTGGTCTGGCTTTAATTGTCACCAAACTACCTGACTTTCTTTCTTATAACAAATTTTGCAGCAGTTTATTGTGTGCTTGTAGCATGAATTGCAGATATTCCCAGGAGCTGCTGTGTAGCTAAGTGTCTGATCAACACACACAACTGTGGTAACTGGAACACAGCTCAAGTGCAAATGGAACCAGCTCCTCATTTCTCAAGCTTTCCAAGTTCCAACCTGCTACATCTCCTGCCCTTTTGATACCCTGCTGGTGAGTGATGCTCATCTCAGGGAGGCAGATGTTGTAGGCAGAAGACTTCTCTTCAGCTTTGGATGACTTTTCAGCAACTGATTTCTTGGAGTCTCAAGAATGAAGGCAGGCTTTTGGAAAATTTTGGCCATGGAGAGAAAATCCCTTGTTGGTATTATCCATTAGTTAATAGCCCATTCCCAGGAGTAAATTAGAATAAAAAGGTAAAGCAAGCCATTTTCCTCATTCTCCATCTTTGCAGGATGTTCCCCAGGAAGGATATGCACTCCAGTGTTTTTTTGCTGCTATCCTATTTTCTCCTTTGTTGCCCATAAGGGGACTAATTGAATCATAAGATAATTTGGATGTCTCTGCTAACCTCCTGAGCCATCCATTTTGTGTGGGACATAGTGAGTGTCAGTAGACTTGCTGACATTATAGCTGTGACTCAGGAGGACATCTCTTTGCTCATCAGTGAGCTTGAGATTGCTGCATTATATAGTTTTCATGATGGAAAAGAATAAGCAATTATTATAAGGTGCTGTTATCTTCTGTCACGTTTAATAAAGTCAGTTTAGCATTCTGAAAGCCCTGTGAGGAAGGCGACAGTATAAAAATTCATGAGTGCAGATGAAGAGACATTAGTGAATAAGACCTTCTGTCCGTCATTACTCTGCAGATTGTTTTTAGGGATGGAATGAGTAAGCTGGGGCTAGGGGACCTTGCTGTGTGATTTGCCAGGCATTTCAAAATGTCAACCCTACATGTAATGGCCAGAGATGAATGCAAGTTGTATTAATGAGCTTTGTACTGCGGCAAGGTGGGAGTATAACAACGAAGTAGCTCTGCCCAAGATGATGGATGTTGATCACCAGGCCACAGTGGCTCCTTGCAGAGAAGTGGCTCTCATTAAGGGGGAAATCTTTCAAAAGGTTTCACGGCATGAGGTTTCTCATCGAGCCTTGTGTGAGCAAGGACGAGTGAGCAGCAGCCTCAGAGGCCCTGTTGAGCGTCCCTGAACAAACACTAAGTAAAAAGAGCTGGCAGTTCTATAGGAGGGAGATAAAACGCCTCCTGTACTTGAATCTGGACTACATCACTGAGGTAAGATCTCTTTGGGCTGAGGAAAGTCAGTGACTTCTTTCCGTTGTTGCTATTGACAGTGATAACATTTTCTTGAGGAGGAGCAACTCATAGTATCATTCCTGCTGAAATGGCTTATATTCTTCTCAGACACTTCATTAGCATCCCATGGGAAAATGGGAACAAGAGACTGCAACCAAACTTTGTGCTACCTTATTCCAGCAACTGGACAGCAGCATTATTGATATGTGTCCCCTCAAGCTGTGGTAGCAGAGGGACTCTGGCCATGCTACCCATGAGCTGACAACTACCTCAGCACAATCCTCGTTTAAGCAAGAAGCCTGTGACACCAGGGAGCAAAGCTGCTTAACTCACTTGCCGTGTGTGAGCACCCAGCTGTTACTACAAACGGGTGGAGAGAACTGCTGAACTTCACTGAAGAAGCTGGCACCTGCAAGCAGAAGAGTTTTTTTTAATTGGTTTCCATCTGTCAGACTTGTCAGTGGTGAAACTGAATGTTTGCACAGAGAAAAAAAATCCTTCCCCCTCATCCACCCCCAACACCTCCTCCCTTCCTGCTGGTTTGTCTCCAGACTCCAATGTGGTACGTGAGCAAGTTTATTTCAGCATCCGCTGTCAGCAGGAGTGGAGGAGTTGTAAGAAGAGGCATCCCACAGCCCTGATTACTAGCGGATATTTTGTGCCTGATCTGTGCTTGGGTATCATTTCCTTTGGATGCTGTTGAGAGTCTGTAATGATGCTCTAAGCCTTTAGGTTCAAGTAGCTTCTGGGATGTGCAGGTGCTTTAATGACTTTGTACATCTAAGAAGATAGGATGGGACGATCAGGATGATCTGTCCTTCTTCAGAAAGTCCTAGGTACCACAGTATTAGTTTGTGCATGATAGTTGCCAGACTGAAAAGAGAACAAACCGAAGTGCTTACTACAATAATGGATAAAAGGGAAGCTGAGAGACTTCATATAATAATGATGCTGTTCTCAGAAGTGAAGATCATGAGGCAGCAGTTGTAACACAGAGAGTTTATGTCTCTTCTCCCTTGTACTCCAAAAACAAGTGTATGCTCATCTGTACGGGTAAGTGGGATTAACAAGAAAAGGTGTCAATAGAGAGGTCTGAAAATGAAGAGGATTCTCTTTTCTCTACATGTTTTTCTTTTAATGAGGGAAGATGCATTTAACTGAAGCTCCACAGTTAGTCCATGAAGATAAACAAGATGCTGAGATGGATCCGTATAGATGGATAAGGCAAAGGAGTTGTTTGCTGAAGATACACAGTAGCCAGTAACACCCAACATCTGTAATTTCTAGCTTTCCTTCAGAGGGACCCATCTCAAGAGCTTCAAGTGTTTGAACATGGACCCTACAGCAATGCTTCATTTCTTGGGGAGTTTGAAGATAGCAGTATGTAAACCTCAATGAGTTCAGCACTGCAACCCACAGCATCAGTGTTAACAACCATCTCTTTTAACTGTGTCTCTCTCTCTAGAGGAAGAACATAGCACAGACAAGTGGGAAAAATTTCAAAGCAGGTAAAGTCAAATCAAATGAGAGGAAGACACAGGGGAGGAAGAGTTGAGCCTCCCTGTCCCTGAGGGGTCCTGTCTTTGAGGTCATGCAGCTTTGGAGGCTTGCTCAGGCTCTTGAGAGTTCTTGTATGTACTTTTTGGACCCCAAAAGCATGGAGCGCAGGTAGCTGTGGCTGGACTACAGCTTATGTCCAAAGGGACCACCTGGCAGGATCTGTCTGAGAACATCCAGAAATTTAGACTGTGACTTCCTGCAAAGGAAAGCATGTTATTGGTACAGACTCTGTTTCTTCTCATGGGAAGAGGCAGATGGAATCCAAGCACCAATGGGCATGTTCCCAGCTGAGAGTCAGGTATAATTAAGGAAGAAAGGAAACAATTTTTTTTCAGTTAGCAGTAGAAGACAGAAGCAGATGAGTGACCAGCTCAACCACAGCCTATTAGCTCTACTCCTACGTCCTCTCTGCAGATGACTTCCCCTCTCATACCTTTTCCTTTACAGTAGCTGTAATAGAAGAAAGACTTGAAAAAAGTTGAAAGAAATAGAGTTGAAACTAAAATAAATGGGAATCATAACTTCAAGTTATGGGGAAAGTGCCACTTCCTTATTTTATAACAAAAAGCAAAAAAAAAAAAAGGAAAGAAATTCCCCTTGTATACTATTGTCACCTGATAGAGACCTGCTTCCATGGAATTGCCTCAAGTAGTGAGACAGAATGTATTGGTCCAGCTTTGTGCCAACAGACGACAGAGATGACAACATTATTAGTGTTCTCAGGTAAAACCTGTCATGTTGAATTAACAGTTTGTAAGGGACAAGAGGGACTGTTCCCTCATGTAAACCAGAACTGAGACATCACCTACAGAAATAATTGTATTAGCTTTGAATCAACAATGAAAATAAAGGATAGTAGGATAAGGATATTATCTACTTAAGATCTTCATTGTTTTTGGTAACATCATTGTGCAGACTAACTGAATTACCTTTGTCTTCCCATTTGTCAGAAGGTTTATGAGACACTCGTTCTTCCTTTTCCCCTCCTCTTGTAGTTGTGAACACGAACACAACAAATAGCCTCTGTCTCTAGATCTAAAGTGTGAGCATTGGTTGAAGGTATCTTTGTCCCAAGCTACTTTATTCCTGGGGATGGTAAGCTTCTGGCTAAGGGAATGGGAGCAGAGAGGGGAAAACATAAGGTTTGTGCACCGATATCCTAAATCACCTCTTGGATTTTGATGAGACTGTCCTACAGAGCTAGACCAGGCCTTTTCTAGTTGTTTTTCCATCACTCAGGCTTCACACAGACAGTAGCTGGCTTGGCACACCTGCTTGGCATAACACCTCCAATCCTCAGCCTCTGTGTCAGCAAGCCAGCAGGATGGAGCAAGGATGCTGCAGCAATGTGTTAGCTTGTGCTGCCTTTGGCCTTAGACAGCTCAGGCAGTAAGAGTTCGTGGTTTCCACTTGTAGCAGTCTGGTGCAGTCTTTGGTGCATTGCCAAAAACCTGGCTGTTTGCACTTCATCCCTATTTCTGCAAAGAAGCTACTAATGGTTACATGCAAAACTGGCCCTTGAAGAGATGTAAGTTCATTGGCAGCAGTGAAACTCTTCTGTCACAATACATCTGGACTGCTTACATATGGTGCCTGCCACAGTCAGCTCTTGCATGAAACTGGGACTGGAGGCTAGCTGGGATGTTAGAGAAGGCAACATTTTCTCCCGAAGTGTGAGCTCCTTTTCCAAAATCATCCTTAAAGGGAAGCTGAACCCTGCTTACCATACTGCTGTCCTTTGGATGAAATGCAAAAGTTAGATCCACACTTCGCTGCTCATGATCCCCAAGATTGGGCTAGACTATCTGGCTGCAAATCTGTGTCTTCACCTAATCCTGACTGTATATTCCCAGTTTTGCTTGCCTTGGATTTGCTTTCTATGTACCCATGCAAATTTCATGCATTAACTCATAGTATATAGCATTGCTTCCTCCACAGTTCATGATTTATTTGAAATGAAATCCACTTTTCTGCATCACAGTTTTTCTGTGTACATCTAGTTATGATGAGCTCTCATTTGCTAGCAGCACAGAACAGTTTAAGGGAAAATAAGGACTTTTAGCTATGAATATTTATGGTTAGAGTTGAATTGTATTTCAGACTGCTGTTCATTACTGCTGGTAGAATAGTGGATAGAAACTAATATTTAATTTAATTGATATATTTTCTCTTTTGCACCTCGATCAGTGAACAAATTTATCTGAAATCCATTTACTGTTTGTCTCAGTATTTAAGTCTTTTTAAAGCAACAATCTTATTAAAGGAAATGAAGGTAGGAATAAATCTATAAGGCCAATAAGCCAGAAGTATTTCTGCTCACAAAGAAAAAACATAGAGAATTGACTCAAGCCATTTTATAGAACAGATACTTTACTATGAAGAGGAAAACAAATTATCAACAGTATAAATGTCCGTGGCATGTAACAACAGCTGCTCAAGTGAAACTTCTACTTGATCACCCAAAATAGAAGGAGCTGGCTGGAAAGAAGTGAATATTTGCAAGGGGGGTGAAATAAACCAAAATAAGCACACTGATTTTAAGTGCCTGAGGCACACAGTTTTTTTCCAAATGTTACATAGGGATGACTGAAAATACCTGTGATTGAAAAGTTAGATGTGAAGAGGAGGGCACTGGACTGAGCTAGACAAGCTCTGGAGCTTTCTTTGGCAGCACGTTAACAGGATTGTACCCACGTCCTGCCTTCATCCCAGTGCACTGGGTGCAGCTTAGCCCTCTTTCCCTCCAGTTCATTTTGATTATTCTCCTCTTCTTCTTTCTTTGTCTTTGCACAAATAAATGGCCTCCTGAGAAATTCCATTTTATCCCTCACAAGAAATAGGCTCCATATCAAACAAACATGCAGTGTCCTCAGGTTTATCATTTGTCACCCCAACAAAACATCTTTCCCATCCTATCTGATTCCGTATTTCATTTAAGTCCTGTAGCTCCTAATTCTCCATTACCGTGGTGCCAGCTGCTAAGAAAGTTTATTGGGCTCATCAGAGTCTTGCTGTGACTCACAGCCCCTTCTTACATAAAACAGCCTTTTCATGTTGATCAAGACAACCGATCTTCAAACCCTACGGTGCCTCCTGGAGAGATGGATATAAAAAATGGACAGACCCTGAGCCCTGAGGCAATCCGTGAGGAAAATGAACAGCACAGAGGGATGAATTGTCATAAACAAGAGGAAGTGAAACCGTGGTTGAAGAAATAGCTTTTGACTGATTTGTGAATATGTGAAAATCAGACATGAGAAGAATGCGGGTTTTGTTTTCTTTCTTTTTCTTTTCCAGTGTTTTTCACTACACGATGGTGTTGCTAACACAACTGTCTTCTCTCTGGAAAATGTCTGCAAATCCTTTTGATGACATGATGCATATCGGGACACTGAAAGCAAATAGAATTATCACTGTACATTTGTTTCTCCCACGCTTCCTGGTGACAGTTGGAATTCATTGAACCTTTTATCCTACACATTAAGTTGATAGAGCACAACATTCCTTAAAGCTGAGCACTGAAAAGTCGTCAGCTTTGGAGCTGGCATGCATTTCAGCAGGGGCCAAATCAATATCTCCCTGCAGAGAACTTTTGTGGCTCTGTCTCCATGTACAGAGGTTCATTAATTTTGCATCTGCCTTTCAGAATGATGGGTGGAGCAAAGATAGTGTTCCATAATTTCAGTTTTGGTGTTCATCTGTGGGCAGCTTTGCCTTTCCTGCTCACCACAGCTGTGAAGTTCCCACTAACAGTAAGCCAAAATCTTTCTCAAGCTGGCTGATGAAATGTTTTCCCAGCAGAAGCCAGCACTACTTCTACAGGAATTGGATTATAACAAAGGAAATCAGAGAGGGCTGATGTCCGAAAGTCATACTGGCACTGGAACAAGAGGTAAAATCACTGCTCGTAAAATGAGATGCTGACCCAGAGATCAGCAGAGAGACCATGGAGAACGAAGTGCAGGACTGACCTTCAGTGCAACACAGTGTATTTGCTAGGCTGGATCTGCATAGTGCTGTAGCAGTCACAGCAGCCACTGGAAGAATTGATGGTGCACCATTACATGCGGTTTTCTTTCAGAGAACTGACTCTTGCCTGTTCAGCCGAGGACATTGCTCTCACTTTGATGAAGAGCTGGTTTTGACTGCACATGAATGCAGCGAGAGTGGCAGCACAGGAACAAGAAGTATTTTTCTCCGTCTCCCAAAGTCCATAAAAATTTATTAAGATACAAAGTGAAATCTGCAAGGGTGCTCTGTGAATGCCAGTGAGCTCCTTATGATAAACAGTATATTAAAAAGCACTGAAGCATGCTGTGATAAATGATCTCCTTCCTTGCAGTTGTAATATATACAATAAGCAAGAGATATCATCCTGTATTCAATCAAAATGAGGACCAGAGTCTTTGTTCCTTCCACACGTCAGCTACAAAATGTGATTTTTGTTTTAATCTGATCAGCGCCTCCGGCGTTTAAGATTGGCTGTGGAGCTGCTAACATAATGAACTGCTTTATTTTTCCCCTGCTAAATGTTATTTTAAAAAAAGAAAGCTGCAGGAATGAGAAACAAAGATAGACTGGGTCACTTATGAACAGAAACTGCTTTTCTTTTCAGGTCCAAGCTGATTTATACCACTTGTGCACATGGGCCTTCATCTGGGTTTACAAATGCTCCCCAAATTTGTATTTGATTTTGTATCAAAAGTGTGTAGGTTTGTGTTTACATGTCTTGCTAGATCGCCATCCCCAGGAAGGACAGCCATTGTCTGGACAAGAATATTGGCTACCTCGCTGTGGTGTCATCAGTGACCAACTTCAATATCCTTCTACCTTTGCTTGTCCCAATCCAGATCAAGCTCAGACGAAGCAGAAGGGTAAAAAGTTCTGAGTCAGGAAACACCACTGGCTACCTAAGATGTTTTTCTGGAATGGTCCTGAAAAATCTAATTTCATGCTTGTGACAATGGTAAAGAATGCATAAATCTTATCCCAATTGCTGATCTGAAGGAAGACCAAAAAATGATCTGTTGCAGTAGTGTGGAACATTGTAAGAATGCATAATCTGTGTGAGAGCAGTACTGAGAATGCTGCTGGCAACTGTAGATGCTTTTCAAGTGGAGGGAAGAGGTAGAACTCTGGAAATGTCAGATGTCACAGATTCTTTTATAGTTCTTCATGGCACTGCTGAGGCCATTCCCATTTAACAGAGTTCGTTCCTGTCTGGATATTTTTGTGATTTAGAATACTGTGCTTCACCTGTTGCAGGGTGTATATTTTCTGTAAGGAAGCAGACATCAAGCATAGCAGCAGTATTCCGGCAAGAGTACTTTGAAAGCTGTCAAGTGCTATGCCAAAGTTGTTGCTGTTGATGACAGCCACAGGAGTTGCTTTTAAATGGTTGAACGTTGGCATGTTCGGCTGACATACCTCTAGAATGGAGGCTAAATATGGCTCTAAGACTACGTTTGTGCTGAATGAAGGAAAAGATGAATCAGAGCTGACTGGGACGGAAACACTGGGGTTTGAATCCCAAGCCTGCAGGAAGATCTCATTAGAGACCTTGAGTGAATCTATTTTGTTCTCTGTTCCTGAAATCCATATCTATAACATAAGAGCACCCTTGCAGCAGCGAAGAGATGGAGTTTGCTAGGGTGTTAGCATTGTGCTAACACCGTTAAAACTTGCTAATGGCTGCCATTACATCTCAGTTATGTTCCTGAATTGTTAGGGTGTTGGCAAGCCCACAAGTGACTGTGGACTGCACGCAGGTACAGGATAGCAAAATCCATGGAGTGTTTGCTCTCAGCTGAGCCCAGCAGTCTATTCCTCTGCAACAATGGTTATGAGGGGCTAGTCTTACACTGCGCAGTCTGTACTCCAGTTATTAAGAGTACCTATGATAACACCAACTTGGCTGTGTAGTATCTTTCCCTTCACACAGTTATTGAAAAAAAAAATAGCTTCACAAACCTCCCTTGTAGCTCTGACTCTGGGACTCTTCCTTTGGATATTTTTCTTTGGCAAGGAGACAAACCATGGGCCTGAGTGACCTAGTGCAAATACCTACTCAGTCCTGAGACTTTTATAGGAAGAAAATGGTATGTGGATGCTTTCACTGGAATTTATGTAGTTAAGTAACAGTGATGAGTTGCAGTGGGCTCAGACCTGATTAATTATGATGTGTTTGAGTGCCTGAGGCTGAAAGCTGCATTGTATACATGTTGAACATACCCTTCCTAACAAATAGCTTCCAAAGACAGAGGAAAGAACAAGGAGAAGAAAGGAACAAATACATTCTGGTCCAACTGGTTCAGCCTTTTATGTGACTGAAGCTGATGCAATGGCAAAATATAGAGTGTCCGTCCTTTCAACATCATGCTGCATTTTACTGGGACTAAGGAGGATGAAACAGTGTATCCAAGATAATGATGTCATTCACAAGTGAGGAGTTGATTATTTTTTCTGTGCCTTTGGAGATCGTGAAACAGATCATCTGTGCCATGTGTTTGTAATCATTCCTTTTTGTACTTCAGTTTACAGTGAAGCTGAGATTCTACACTACCCATGTCAGCTGTGTACAGCAGAACAGCAGCAGTGTGAAAGGAGAAAAAGTGGACTATTCCTGCTTTACAAGATGGTTTTACATTTTTGTGTTAAAAGAGTGGAAGATATTGCTTCTTGTTTCTTCAAGATTTTGTAAAGAAGCAGCCAAGTGTAATGAAATGTCATGTCACTGGTAACACAAACCAGTTGAGCCATGCAGTGCTTTCAAGTAAGATGAAGAGGTCTGCAATGGAAAGACTGAAAATTGGTGAGTGTATGCTTGGACAAGTGGTATTCACACCTGTGATGGTATTCTGGCCATCTCCGAGACAAATGTCAGTTTTTTGGACTCTCTCCTTCTCTCTTTTCCAACCACAGCCCCCAGTGGGCTTAGATGTCCCATCCTAAGCTTGCTGACTCCAACTTTTCTCCGCAGCATGGAACTGAGTGAGCCCAGCACCAGGCTGCCCAGCAGCGACCAGTGAGTGCTCACCCTGCAGGGCTGCCCCCACACTGAACCCCAGCATTTTGCTGGGTGCAGCCACCATCAGCACTCGGGGCTGTATCTGTGCTCATGCATTGCAGGAAGGATTTTGCATGTGAGTGCCCACAGTCTCTTCACACTTTGCTTCAGACTTCACAACCGACATGGGACTTACAATGATAACCAGGATGCTCTGCCTTACTGCTTAAATACCCTCATGAATATACTCCAACCTGATCTACAGTTCAAATGAATTCAATAAGGCAGAGGAGGATTTAAAGACATTTTAAATAAATTAACTTCTGGATGGATGTTTATTAAGTTTTATGAAGCCATTTACTCAACTGCAATGTTTGTTTCAAAAAGCATCTGAAATTTTCCCCCTGTGAACTATGGAAATTACCTTTATAATTGAAATGAGAAATATGGGCCAAACTGAAAGCATTCCTCCTTGCTTGAAGCACAGCCCTTTTCCCTTTCTAAAACAGGAGGAAATCACTGACTATCCACAGTGTTTTGCTCTCCTTTGCATTGGCGGGGCATGCTGTGATGCCTGATTGCATGAGACTGGGAGGGAAGGTTTCACTGGTAGAGCACAGCTCACTGGCTTCTGGGAGTTTTGCTTTTTCAAGGAATTGGTTCTGAACGAGGGAATTCATGAGTAGAGGGCAACATTTTTCACCTCAGTTTGAACCAGGCCTGAGTATTCTGCATGAGCAATGGAGACTCCGCTGGGAGCATCCTGCTCTGCACGAAAATCTCATGCAGAAAAAAGGACATTGCTGCACAGCGTGGATTTTCACTGCTGAAGAGTTTAACTCCAGCTCTGTGGGCAGCTGACTGAAAAGACACCTTTTAGCAGAGCAGGGCTGAAGACCAAATAAAAGGATCCATCAAATAAATGACTGGATTCTTCAATAATTGATGATGTAAGGACAATAGAAATCCTGCTTTTCTCATGTGGGAGCAGCACCAAAATGCTTTTGGAGAGGCAGCCCATCTCAAAGAGGTTTTAAAAGATGAATTTTGTATCCACGGATGACTTCAAGTACTTAAATGTTATTCTGATGTTGCTTTCCAAGCAACCTTTTTTGCTGCAAGAAATCAGAACAATCATGTGAAATGGCTAAAAAGTGTGAAGACGTTGTGGGTTTTCCTGTTACTCAGCTGAGCTACTTTATGACAGAGCTTTAATGGGGAGCTGCAGGGAGAATGGAGGTGCCTCATTTTTGCTCATGAAGTGTGAAGATGCTTTAATACAGTGGGCAATACCTAAGCATCCTGTTCCTACAAAGTTACACTTGTGTTAGAAAAATCAGTGCCAGGAGGAAGTGGGTCACACAAATGAAGGAAGATAACAGGAGGGGAGATTTCAGAGTCGAGGCCCAGGAACCTGCTTTGTCTTTCAGCAGCACGTTCTCTGGGGTGAAAGCCGTCTCCTTCACTGTGTACACTCACCTCCTCGTGCAACAAAGCCCCGATCTGTTCAGTGTTCTAGGCAGAGCTGCTGTAGAAATAATGGCTGAGATGCAATGTTTTTAGTGCTTTTCCTAGCAGGGGAAAACAAGCAGGAAAGAGAAACAGAGGAGTTCAGAAAACAGCAGGACTCTTGCAGTGCCAGCGGGATCTCAGCACAGCAGCTGTCTCGCTGCAGCGCAGGTCTGTCTTGAAGGCTGGAAGATCTCCACTCCCATCCCTCAGGCTTGTCACACTCTCAGAGACCTGGGGTTCAGCTGGAGGGAGCTGGCTGTTCTCTGTTGCTGCTCCTAACACCGCAGCAGGGTGAGCTGTGAACCGGCATAGACTCTCTTTGCTTTTACCAGATCTCAGGAGATTTCACAGGGCTGGAGCACAGCCAGCAGCCTGTTCTGGTGAGCAGGGTGTGTGACCCAGGCACGGCCACCACCAGATGGAAGAAAATCAACCCAAGCCTTAAATTTGGATATTTATTTCTTAGGTTCAATTAATGACAAAATAAAATAAAATAAAATACCATACAGTACAAAGGCTAATATCAGGAAGTAACCACTTCATTACAGTTTGATCAGTAAACACAGTTATCAATAATAGCATGTTGCATCAAAAGAGTGTTTCCCATTGCTGTACAAAAGGATTTCACACCCTTTTCCTTCCCTTTGTCACAGAAAATCTTACAAAGGAGACGCTGACACACTTTGAACATTCATTTTTTTTTCCCATTGCACAACAGGCCACAGAAAATAAAGCACATCAACATTTTGTAGTTCAGAAAAAAAAAAAAGGTGCACTTTAAGAAATGTTTGCCATAAATACAGTATGTGCAGGACTACCAGGTGGCACAGCTGGGGAAGGACTCTTGATCACAAAGCCAGGACACAGCACCATGAATTTTGGCAACTTCTGTTTCCCTACTCATTGAGTACGAACCGAAAGCAGAAGTCATTCATCTGCAATTTAAAGAATCAGACAGAGCTCCAGCAGATAAAGCTTTGTTTAAACAGCTACCGAACAACACAACCAGGAAGATATCAGACTAACACTCAACGCGTTGCACAGGAAAACTCCAGCACTTCAGCCCCCACTGAGGGCATGCACAAATGGTAGCTGCACAGATGCTCAGCTCAAGTCCACAACACAAGCTGTCCGCAGCAATAGCAGACTTTTATTTCACTGAATGTTTGATGCTGTAAATGCAAAGATCCTGTGATTGTTGTGTTTCTAGCACGTGTCCTGCTAACCCTCCTCACCAGTTTTTCCATTTTAGTTTTCTTCTTTACGGGCGCAATCACTGAAGCGAGATTTCATGCGCTTTACAAAAAGACAAGCTCAGCAGAGCGTTCAGACACCGCTGCGTGTGGGGCCTGCGGTGAGAAAGTCCTGTCTGGGGGAAATTTCTGAACAGCATAATGACTTTGGAAATCTCATTTCACACACTGCCAAATAGACGGCCCTGACATGAAGACTGTGAAGGTAAACGAAACCTCAACAGTATATTTGAAGAGGTCACTTGATGAACTCTCCTCAGATGGGGATCACTCTGAATCCATCTGGCAGCGCTTCACATCTGTGGGTTCAACAGATTTTTTTTTAGTCGAAACAAACAGTTTGAAACACTTACAGGAAATTTGCATAGATTAACAGCACGCTGCATGAATGCTCACCCCTCTGCCCCAACAGAGAATTCAGACAAGACGGGAATAAAAAGACGTGAGGAAGCATTTTGTTTAATGGCAAAAGCCAATTATGCTCCACTAGGTTTAAAGCTAAACCCTGCTGGGTTAGCAGTTCAATCATTGTTGAGAGGCATGAAAGAAAACCATGCCCTAGGTAAATACTTGGCATTTAGTACCTTTTTCTTCACAAGAATACCATGCTTTTCTTTACAAAACCACAGGGTCTTATAGGGACTTATCCTCACTTCTTTGAGCTCAGGGAAACTAAAACTCTATTTTGAGTACGGCAAAACTAGGCGAAGAGGGGAAAGAGGATGAAATCAGCTGTAACTTCCACTTCTCAACTCAGGTAATCAGATTTGCCCAATGGAAGAGGTAGCTTTGAGCTGCAATCCCAAGTTAAGGCCATAGACTCTGGCCTGCTCCCACTCTGTTCTGCAGGAACAGAGCTTTAGAAGCTGGCAAACTGCTCGGATAAATCTCCCATTGCAGGCAGCTCTTCAGGACTTGAGCAGTCCAACAAACGCTGCAGAAAAACTTTATGATAATTCATTTTCGCTCTAGCTTGTTACCATTTTCATGTCAAATCAAAAATAAACCCACCACCTTCACAGAGCCGTGATCAAAAGTTCCGTGAGCTGCCCGTGTATCTCAGCGATAAAAATCAAAGCCAAACATCTTATGTGAGACTATTTTTGTACAGTGTTTCCTAAGATAACCAAGCACATTTCAGCAGGTTGGTGTTAATAACATTAAACATTTCAAAAGTGAATATTGAAAAGCAACTGAGATACATAGGATGTTAAATCCTAATGAAAGTCAAAGCAACACACAGTTACAGCTTCCATGGGAGGTTTCAGAAACCACCTCAGAGCTGTAGACTCTATTTAGAAGTGCAGTTAAAAGTTGGGTCCTCTCCGGAACTATTTAAAGGTTGTCTTGCCTGGAACGCCAACACTAAGTGTGTGGCATTAAGAGTCTCTGCCTCTGCTCATCATACCTGGACTTTGCTAGTGCAGGAGGAGTGAGAGCAGTGGAGATGATTGGCTTCATAAGGTCTGCTATGGACGTTGTCCATGAGTTATTTATTTTGTTTGCAGCTCACCTTCTTCAGTCAGCTGGAAGCTGTCAGGCTGCCACAAGTGCTGCGTCCCTGCTGTGCCTGTGCAAATCTGCATCTCCTTAGGACTGCTGCTCTCAGCTACAGTCCCCTACAAACGTCATAAAAGTTTGACTGAGCTGTAATGGACAGGTGTTAGATGAAGGTAGCAATGGTGAATAAACCAAGAATATACAGGTTTCTACATGGTTCTGCTATTCTTATGTGTTTTACATAGCCCATGATGCAGGATGTACTGATCCTCTATAGCTTCTTCTTCCAATCTGCTTCTTCTTCCCATCTCCAAGTTATTTCTAACACACACACAGTGATAACATTTGCTGGTTCCTCACAAATTTCCTTGCAAAGAGAAGCCAGTCTCCTCTGTCCTCTTCCTTTTTCTGTGTGTGTGTCCCTTTACCATTTTTCCTTGTCAAAGAGGAATCAACTGCACATGAGCAACAAAAGTGCTTTGTCAGTTGTAAACTCTGCCCTCAGTTTTCTACAACCAGGGCGAGAAATCAAGAGAAGGCATGACAGGACAGAGCCTGTAGTTTGGCGGAATCAGAAGGAACTACAGCCCAACCGATTTCTGTTTTGAGCCCTTTCCTTTGGAGTAGTTCTGTAGTAGGCATTGAAATAGTCTCCTATCCCTGCTAGGTGTGGTTGGAGGCCATGGCTGGCGGCAGGCAGATGTACTGTGCAGCTAGCTCTATACAACTGCCAGTTATAAATGCCTCAGGAGCAGAGAGCTGTCACTCACAACGAACAGCAAAAGCCCCAGAGGTGTTTTCTCTATATGTCCTGAGCCCAGCAGGGCCTAACTCATGAGATGCTGCTGGTACTGGACATATCAGGAACTGATCTGCATTGCTGAGGACACTGTGGAGATCTGCAGGCTCACACAGCTGCCCATGGCAGCAGAACCACATGTCCAGCATTGAGACTAGTCCTATGTTCTGTGAGTGCTCAGTAGTTGCAGAGTGGCAGGGGATAGGCAAAGCTGGAAAGCTGAATGGAGCCAAGGGTCACTTCTAGTTTGTCATCATAAAGAAGCAAGCCCCCTCTGCTAATGACACATGCAAGTGTGCAGGGATTTGCAAAGAGCCTCCTTTCACCAGAGCTCCCCCTAGAACTCTCTTTACACAGAATCTCTTCGTTTCTGTGCTTTTGAACAGGAACCATCCGCCTTTCCTTTCCCACAGCCATTCTGAGCAGCAGACATGAACAGCAATGTCTGTCACCAACAGAGAATAACCCTTCTCACAGCAACTGTGGATAAGACTAAAACCTAACCTTATCACCAACGCTCTCCAGTCTGCCCCTTGCCCCGACGTGCCTCGCCTCTATTTTACAGTATGTTTGAATTCCTGCTAATGGTTTGTGACTGCATCACTTTGTAAAGGCCAGACCTTTAACAAAATGCATGGTTTCCCTGATAGGATGTGTTTGGCTCACCTTTGTGTGAGCATAATTGGCTGTTGAGGAATGCCTCTGGCAAGGAGAATGTGAGCAGGGACAGCTTTGATTTACTTTCTGCCTTGGTGTGAAGGGGGACATAAGGTCACTAACAGCAAAATCACAGCACAGGTTGCACAAGATGATGGGTTGGTTCCCAGGTTCATGCAGGTCACCATCTGGTGCTGTGACAGCAGGGAAAGCCCTTTAGCTTGTCCCAGAGGCCCTTGATTTCTGGTGCCAAAGGCTCTTGGGCAATTTGTTACATCTCATAGCTGGCTGTTAGAGGTGGAACAATATAAGAAAAATCATCATGCTACTTATCCCGGCCATCTGAGAAATTTCAAATTCAAAGCAATAATCAAGGGGAAAAATAGGGGGAAAAGAACATACATGTTATGTCCTCTTACTTTGATCCTGATTTTTGTTCAGAACACGCTCATAGTCAGGATTCAGCATAACCTTGACTGAGCCAAACTGTCTGATTTGCTGTAAATATGTCTCAGCCCTGTTCCTCTGACTTGTTAAAAGAAAGTTGTTTTAGAGCTAAGACTCCCCAGCTTAGACCTTGTGTTCTTCATTTGCATTATCTATTTGAAGATTTGTATGTACAGATCAGTTGCCAACAGTTTTGGTATCAAAAATAAATGAAAGCTAGAAAAAGAGGCCCCACTGCCTACAGCCAGTAGCCTATGAGATGTCAGCTCGTGAAAATAATGGGAAAAATCTGAAAGTCCTACAGAACTGGGCTGGTTGCTCTTGTATCAGCAGGCTGGAGCCCTCAGCAGCCTGCTGTTTTCTCACCTCTTTAATGCAGGCCAGCTAACTGCTTTCCCTGGCAAAAGAAACAGAATTCGGCTGTGTGGCGTAAGTAAGATTTTCCATTTCTGTTCTTTTTCAACACTCCAGCTGGGCACAGTTTCTACATTCTTGACTTTGCCAGAGACTCTGTTACTTACAGGTGTTGCAATACCAATACCAGAGAGTGGGGCTCCCTGTGCCAGGCACTACGCATGTCCTAAAGTGAAAGATGATCCCAGTTCCCCCAGGCTATCCTCACCCTATTCTAAGTAAGGCATCATCTGTTGGTATTTAAGTTCAAGGAGCCATCATGGCTCTCTTGAGCACCCAGGTCATATTCGTAAGAATTCAGAAGTAATTTTAAAACAACCATCTGACTCCCTGAGTTTTCACTCCTTGCTCAGTGAGTATCCCATAGATGAGCATGTCCATTTGCCAAAAACAACCCTTTCATTTTGAAACTGCTTTCTCCTCCTTAGACTCTGCTCAGTGCCACCAATAGGCATGATCTCAAACCTTCGGATGTGAACATGGCGTCTCTGCATTGAGAGAAGGATGAAATACAGTATGAAGTAGCCTAAATTTAACATATATTGGCATCCCAGTTAACACTGTACCTGGATTTACGCCAGACTGAACTTACAAATCGTGTAGACATCACTCACAGGAGGCAAGGCCAATGCTTTAAAATAACCTCAAAGTTACTGGCAGAATGAAGCCTATTTCTCCAACAAAAATGACTTTGCTAAACACGCTTTGTGTTACATGAATTCGGAGACCATGCATGAAAGTCACAGAGGCCTCTCTCAAGTTTAGACTCCACGAAATGCATTTCTCTTCCTCCTTTGGCTTCAGTATGTAGTTTCCCTTGTGACCTGGCTGGAAAAAGTGTGGTTGCTGGAGATGCTGTTGGATTTCCTGGTGAAGGCAAGTCGTCTTTTCTTCTTCCTCCATGGCAGGCACACAAGCGTGAGCGTAGAAAGGAAGATCTGTCGGAAATTTGCTGACACCAGGTTGTATAGGATGGGGTTGATTGCCGAACTGACGTAGAAGAGCACATTTGTCAGCATGTAGAAGTAGTGGTAGAAGTTGAAAAGGAAACTGGAAGAACAGATGAAAGATAGAATTCTAAGTAGAGTGTGGAGAATTGAAATAATTCAAAGTCACAAGTGTGAGGAACACATGAGTTTTTCTTGTTGCTAACCTTTCTCTGTTAAGGATGTGATCTTGCCAGTGAGAGTCAGTGCAGGCACCCTTTGGAATCAGCTGAGACCGGGCAAGTGTAGGTCAAATGCCTTTACAAAGGTCTTGCCCCAGTCACTACCCGTTAGAAACTCATTTATGCTCTGGGACTGGATGGGATTTTTGCCTTGTGTTCATTTTTTCTTCGAAAATAGACTTGCTTGAAATTGAGAAACCAGATGGAAATTTGCTTCTGTGTAATGCATATACATTAGTTTGACTTTTCTGGCTGCAGTTCTGGTATACAGAGCCTGCAGGAGAGCCAAGATCATGTAACAGATGCAGATATCTCCTCCCCTGGGTAGTGAGAGCTGCATCAACTCATTCAGTGGGTCCCTGGGTTGGGATTTGCCTGTACTCTGGGATGGTGTTTTCAACTCTGGGGGCAAGCTGGTAATAGTATGCTTTTGGAACGTATCCTTGCCATCACAAGATGATGTTTTCAACTAGAATGTTTAGCTTTATTTTTTTTTCCTTTTGGAAATATCTTTCCTTGGGAAAACTGAGATCATCAGCTCTGGGCTGGTAAAGGGTTTATAAACAACGTAGATCTCATTTTCAGGAAGATGTTCCCCAGGTTCATTAATCTCAGTGGAAACCGCAGACCTTTTTGTTAGTCTGAGCACTGTCTAACAAAAGATAAATAGACGAGTGCTGGAGTACATCACTAGCTCCCCACGGCCCCCTCAGTGATGCCAAGTACCGTGTGGCCCATCCAGCTCTTACAAGCTGAGTTTCTCAATGTAGTTGTGAAAAAATTAGCTTAGCAAAGATTTCTTCAGGGGCAGACACATGCATTTATAAACAATTATGTTGAGCTGCTGCAAGCTCTTGATTAGCTTCCATATAGATCGTTCACCATTCATAATATGCCTGTGAATTCAACATTTTCCTAAAGTCACTCACAGCTTTTAAAAGAACAAGAAGAACAAAAAAAGTGAATGCAACCAGAATGCATAAATTCACACTAACTGCTAGCAGAATTCTCTACCTCTTTGGCTCAAAGCAAAAACAGTCACTACATAATTGATTGCTGCTTTAAGTGCTTTACATATAGGAAAGCAAATAAGAAACAACAGTTTGCCCCATCGTGTGCCTAGAGCTCTGTTTTCATGACCAAAGATTTTGGCTGTCACTATGGATGGATGTACAATTCCATTCAGCAAACTGCTGTATGATAAATTACTATTATTTATGCTTGGAGTTTATGAAATTTTCTTGTCTCGTTGTTGCTCTGCCTTTTTGGTATCGTAGATTTTTTTCTTTTCCTGTTCATTGCAGTAAGCAGACCAAGACCCAGAGAGAACGGGGGCATAATGCTGTGGGAGGAGAGAGACATCGTACACCAAGAGCCTCTTACATTATCGCGCTCTCTCAGGTTACCTGGGTTTAGATCCCTAGGCAGTGTTAGCTCTATGCATATTTAAAATGAATAATCAGTTCTGTAGCTGCCTTGCCAAGGAACCGGGCCTGACGCAGCAGAGAAGCTGCAAGTAGCTGTTTGTGAGCCTTTGCCCATCTGTGAATACCAGAGCTGTGCTCAGCGTAGGTGTGCAACTGCGTGTAGGTATGCATCCCTACACTGTCTGTGAGTCTGGACATCTTCTAATCAGTGAAAACTGCTACTGGTTAATTTTGTTGCACTCCTTGTAAAACCCAGTGAATATTCTACCCCAGACTCTGAGCATCCCAGTTATTTTCCTGTTTGCGAAATCTCTCCTGTCACTAAGGAAATGTGGCACTGTGCAACTAAATTGGGTGTTGACAGGAGCTGCTCCATCTCAGGGCTGGTGATCGATATCTCCACCATAGAGACAGCAATCCCCTTTGGATGCATGAACCCCTCTGCCAAATATCGTTTCATCAAGAGCTGTCAGAGGTGAATATCCACTGCCGTTGTCAACAGAGATGATGCTGTGGCTGTAGCCACAGACAGAAGGGCTGCTGATGCATTCTGGTTCAAACTAAGGCTTCCTTCAGCTACACCTGGGGGAGTTAGATCACAAAGCAACGGCTCTTAATTTGGCTGATAATCACGATAAGAAATCCAGAAGGAAAAACAACACAACAATTAGGAGGTGGAGGCCTTACCTCCTTTTCTCTCCACTCCCCACCTCTATCCCCAGTCTGCTGGTGCCCAGCGCTGAGCTCCAGCCTGGCCCTGTGCCCCATCCCAGCATAGGGAGATCTGCTCCCCAGATCACGACTCACTCTGTCCAGTGGTTGGAGGGGACGTAGCAAAACATGAGGCGCCGGATGTGGTAAGGGAGCCAACAGACCACGAAGGCAATCACCACCGCACCTGCAAGGCATGAAAGAAGCCCGTTACTTTTTGTGAGAAGTTCTTCCTCAAGGTGAAAAGGGACCTGTCTATGTGGGTGTTTATCACTGTAAACTTCTTTCTTAAAGGCCCACTTTGTTCACATCTTGCTGCCGTGGAAGATATTAATAGCCCTGAGGGACAAACAGCCAGAAAATTTCTATAAAAACAAGAATAACAGAAATAATAGAAAAAATAGCTATAAGCTAGGGACAGAGAAATTAGGAACAAAAGAAGATGTAACAGTGATAAGGGACAGCTGATGCCTGCATCAGATGGAAAAATGAAATCAGACTGTATTTGCACCTACCCTTGCATTTTATGCCCTTATGGCACTGGGAGTTCTGTCTACAATACTCACAGAGGTAGTTAGTGTGCATTTTTCATCCAGGTAGACAGGGAAGCAGGGACAAAGTAATCTCATTAGTTTGTTACGTGGAGCCACTGGCCGCAGTCCCCACAGTGCTGGGGATCATTAAACGGCCTCGGGAGCTGTTTTCTGGTGGCAGAGCTTGTCCTTTTATTCTACATTTCTGCAATACCTGAGACCATGATTACAAGATGTGTGGGTCTGGACATTTCCATAATAAAAATCATAAGTTAAAAAGAGGAGGACGATGTATATATTTTCCTTTCAAGATTCTAGCCAAGGAATGTCAAACAATGAAAAACAATGTGAAAAAGAGAATGTAACAACTCTGAAGGATAAAAGCTCTGCTGGTGCTGAGCAATCATCAGTCGAAATTAAAGAGCAGATATATCAGGCAATCAAGAGAAAGATTTGTTTCCTTTTGTAATATGTATTTCAACCTCTGTATGAAATGACAACGTTCTGGCAGAATCCCAGCAGGAAATAAAGAAATCTCAGTTAAAACATAACATAATAAAAGCCAAGAAGAAAATTAAGACTAAATAAAATAATTATGTTAATTTTTTTTTATCCCAAATTTGCTCTACAGACAGTAAGGGCCTCATCACTCTTGTCCTTTACGTGACCTGTAAGGACTAGGAAGCAGCAATGCTCTCTCGCCAAGCTATGTACCACCAGTGCAATGTGGATTTGGAGGCTGCTTTTCCTTCAGCCTTCAGATTGAAAATATTTAGACAGCTATGCCCCAAATTCAACTGCTCTCATCCCACAGGGTGAGAGGAGAGATGCAGATGACGAGCATCTCTCGAAAAACAGAGTCCATGGGGAGCAAGGCCGGCTGCAGCTGCACCTCCCCATCACTGTCATGCAGCTCAGAGGCACAGTGGAGGCTCTGGTAAATTGACCCCCTCAATGGGGCAAGAAATTTGGTAATTCCTGGTGTCCAGATCTGTACTCACAGCTTTATTTCAATCGCATGGGTTATCTCATTTATTACGCACATCGTTATCAACGGAGATGGCTAAATTATTTTGGAATCGGTCTGTGTGATGTACGAAAGCAGGAACGCAGCAGAAGTCATTTATTCAGTAAAATTTTAAACATCTGAAAGAATATGTTTTGGAAAGGAGGCAAGAGGGGCTGGTTTTATTCTCTCATCTAACTGAATTCATTATTTCATTCTGAGTATTTTTTGGCTGCTATATGGTCATTGTGATCCCAGATGAAATTCAACTCTATGGGGTCTGCAACTCTTCAGCAGTCTAAAAGACACCACCAAGTGGATGAAATTGACCTGCATCATATCCAAATATTTTGCAGAAACCTACATGCATTGACAGGTCCCAGGTGTTGCCTCAGCGTGCAGCTCCTCAGGCCCTGCAGGGCCTGGATTCTTTCTAAAGCCAACTGTAATGGTCCTGCACATCTGCCCATTAAATCTCCCAACATGTTAATTGAAAGTGTTTTCCTCCTTGTAAAGGAGCTCTGTTTCTGTGGCTCAGACAGTGCTGTGCCACATAGCACAGAGGCAGGGGTCTATACCAACAAAAACACACGCTCAGAGAAATAACCACCTGACCTTAGCAAACAGTTAGTCAATTAAATAATCTGTGGTAATTCTGTAATATCTCAAGCAGTCATTCTGCAATTAGAACTGTATTAAACACATGGCTAAGTGCAACGGAGGCACTTAAGGGCTGATTTTGAAATCCTGTCTGGGCAGTGTGCTGTGAGGCTCTGTGCAGCACGGGTTAGGAGGCCCTGACCTGCATTTGTCACCCTTAACCCTGATGTATCAAGGGCAGTGTTGCTGCCAAAACGATTTTTTATTACTGGTATAGGCTCCTAGAGCCTATTCTCCATCATCTGAGGCTTCACACGGATTTCTTTGGTGTTGGAAAATGGGGCAGGACAGCTTGGTGAAGCTGATAACCACATGGGGAAGGATTCAAAACAAGCCACAGTGAGCCTTCCTTTACCTTCTAAATCAAACTCGTAATTTAAAAATGTAAACCTGAATTGCTGCATCCTGTGATTTTCTATTTTGTCTTGTGGCTCAATTCCCTGCCTGTTTAAACAGCATCCCAAGAAGGGCAGGAGGAGCAAGCCCATGTATCACACAGCAAGTCCTCAGAGGGAAACAAAAATCATGAGCGACATCTTCTTCATGGTGCAAGAGAAGATTAAACTGTGCCAATCTTGATTTTCAGACTAAACTGGATGTGGAAGCAAGCCAGGAAGCTCAATTTTATTAGATTGCACTGAGTATTTTATTCCACCATGTGTATATTCTGTGGTTGTGGCTGGGAGGTGGCTATCTTCCAGGGCCAATGTCTCAATAATTTGCCAATGTGCATGTAGTACATTACCTGCACATGGGCCCTGGCAGTGCCAGGTGGACAGAGAGAAGAGAGACTCTGCTCAGAGAAGCTTAAATCCAGCTTTCCTCAATAGCTTTGTTCAGACAATTTTGGCCAATTTGTTTCTTTTTCTTTGTGTTCAAAAGGGAGCTGAAAAACAGACAGCATGTCATGAGTTTGGAGCAAAGACAGGAGCTGTCTGGGTCTGGGCGGACTAAGCAGAGCAAAACCTCTCATCCTTTTCTGAGTTTCAGCATATCAACAGCTGTTCATCTCCAGTGCTGCTCACGGAATGCACGCTCCGGCCGGTATTGAATAAAGTATAAAGCAGGGTAATGGAGCTCATTAATTTGCATTAATGTTGGTTTCTAGAGAAGCAGTCCCTGCGTATTCAAAGCCCTGGGGGCATTATATGCTTATTTAGCTGATGTCATTACAACAGAATCTATCACAACGGGGAACAAGTGTCACCGTGCACTTTGATATGAGAGATGGAGGAAGTTGGGCCAAGTGTAGATGCAGCTGGCAGTGCCTGGCTAAACCTCGAGGCACTGTTTATGCAAAATGATGCAGTACCTGACAGGTTGTCGGCAATATTTACACCAGAAGGCCCCAAACTAGGGGTTGTGGCACTTACAATGTGAGTAGGAGCCTAGTAAAAGTAAAACTGCGTGTGCTGGTATTTGGGTCACAAGGCTGTAGAAGAAAGCATTTCCATAAAAGTCGATGACTATCAGCAGAGTGTGGAGACCACCAGTATGCACCAGTAGTTCCCAGGAGAGTAAAACATGGAGAAACTGGAAACAGAAGGGGCCTGGGGAGCCCTCAGCTCCTTCAGAAACTGCTGAAGACACATAGCATTTGCTGGGTGCAATCCTCCTGTTCTCTTGTACATGTTACAGAGCAGCGTAGTCATAAGTTTTGACTACTTAATTTCCATTCTCAGAAGCCAGAGATCTGCTTTTATTTTCCTGTATTATTTGCAGACAGCAGAGTGAATAGAAAAACCTTTTCAGCACAAAAAACCCCCAAAGTGTTGCACTCTGCCTGTATTCTCCAGACTTGATTTTCAGCGGATTCAGCTGACAGATTTGAAAATGAATGTGAATTCCCGGCCCTGCTCACACTGGGCAGCATGATTAAAACATCCGCTGGCACCAGCGAGACCTGGTTTCATCCAAAAGGAGCAAGGCAGAATATGAAGGTTAAAAGCCAACCAAAGAACGGGGCTCAGCAAGCAGCACATCCCTGCCAACACACTGCAAACCAGGGGCTCTTCCCAAGTTCCCTTTTAAGATAATTAGTCTTTGTGAAATGAAAGATGTTGCTAGATTCAATCTAAGCTTCATTTGTGTCATTCCCCCCAGGGATGTCAGGGTGTTTGGAGGAGAAGCAAGAAGAAAAAGAAATTCTCCCCTTTGACGGATAGATGAGGTCTCTAGTCTTCTCCTCGCCTCATTTAATACTCTTTCTACTCACTACAATCAGGTATAACCCAAGGTGACATCCTTTGCAGCCCCCTTCTTCACTGTCTGTCCTCCTGAGTCTTACATGTCCTTTATTCCTCCCTGAGCAGTTTCTGCTTGCTGGGGGATCCTGGCACTGCATTTGCTGCATGCTTCTGAAGTCACAGAGGCCTGGCCAGATTTCATGTCTAATAAATGCATCAGTTAGCTTTTTAAACACTCATACAGAGAGGACCCAATACCTGGAAAATCTGCTTGCCGAGCTTGGCCAGAGCTAGGGTTGTTTTCAGAGATGCAGCCGTGGGAGCCTGAATTCCCATAGCCCAGGAGCCCAAATCCCTGCAGACATGCCCAGCAGCTGCAGAACTGGCTGACAGATCTTCCTCTCCCAACAGGCGCAGCTGGGCTGCATCTCTGCCCCTCAGAGGCTGTTTACAGAGTGCTCTGTACAACTCTCTTTATGTCACTTGGCAGGCTCTAAAGTAAACCTCGACGTACAAACACCTCCAAGAAACATATACAGCTGTTACGTGGCTCATCTATCCTCCTGAATTTCAGTGTGACACTTCAGCTGTTAAGCACAACTTCTATCCGTGCTTAACGTCAATGGAGTCTTGCTGAACTCCACTTGCAGCCACTCTGATTTTTGTTAGGGATACAAACTGTCATGAACTTAGTTCCTTTCTTGCAAGCGAAGCGATTCATGGACAAATCTGATTTCCTTAGAGCAAGGGAATTAGGAAAGACAAGTCTTAAAGGAGCAGACTTTCAGACTGTGGTTCTTCTGTAGACCTCTGTGGCTGAAAAGTATTTGCGATTTGTTCCTCCTGTTTGTGGGACAGTTACACTACATCTCATAGCATTATTCTCCTCACACTGGTAGCTCAAACTTGGAACATCTGAAAAGAGAAATGGACAAACTCTTCAGCACTTTTATTCCAGAGGGAGATTATTCACACACAAAGTAATGAAAGACGTAGGATGCAAGGATGCTTCATTAATACTTGGCATTTGCCTGGCATTACTTGAAGAAATGTAGAGGCTCCAGAACCATAATTTTAGCATTCTCAGACTTTCAGTAAAAAAATATGGTGTGACTTCATCTCCTAAAAACTATCATACTGAGGCATCAACCAGCCAAATGTGGGAGGCCGAAGGATATTCTTTCAGTTCTTTAAACCTCTCTAAATTCTTCATAATTGCTTCAGTTAAGCAGCTTCTGTAACAGAGCAAATGCTACCTGTTCACGTTTTAATGAGCTTAGAGCCAGCATCCGCCCAGGGATGCACGATGCCTGCCCTTGATGTCCATCACTTTGCTTTGGCGTTGTTGTCATTACTTGGCTGTGCCCTTCACTAACTCCTCCTTCCCATTCCCTGGATGTGGCAGTTGTGGAGGCAGGGAGGGCTGCTCCGAGAACAGGGACTGCTCTCTGCAGTTACTGGTTGGGCTGCAGGCTGTTGCTTTGATGGAGGGAATCAGTCCGTGTCACAGAACTGTCCCCTTTCAAGAAGAGATGTTGGCCAAAAAGTGCTTCCAGACTGAGCCAAGTTCAAATATATCACTAGAAAGACTTATATTGGATGCGGTATGCAATAGTCTGGGCAGCATGTACAAGGTCTTATCTGCTGAAAGCTGCTTATAATGAAGGGTGTGTATCTGCATGTGTTTTTGAGAATTAGTGTATAGTTCAGGTTTATTTAGGCAGCTTCCTTCCTTATCAAATGACTGGTGTGTCGGGATATGTAAGTGGCAGGCTCACCCTTCCATGCAGCACCACGTAGTGCCTAAGGGACTTGGCTGCACAGCACTGCTACAGTGCAAGCGAGGAATAACAATAACCACACAAGTAAAAAACAAAAAAACCAACAAAGAAATCATACAAAAAATGGAGGTGGCTTATTTTGGAGGCACGGAAGAAATACTGGATAGCTAAAGGAGGGCAAAAAATCTCTTTATGGAGGTATTTTTAGCAGCAGCACTGGTCAGACGTGACCCAGTTATCCTCACAAAGGACCTGGAAAGCCACCAGTTCCTGCAGCTCTCGGAGTGTGGATCCTCACACCTACAGAAAGCTGACAGCAGAGAGGGAATTACAATCAGAAATCAGATGCTTAATGAATTAATGAACTGGCTCACAGGAAGCAGGGCTGACATGTTCCTCGATCCTGATCTCCCTAATTGTTTTGTACATGACCGGAGTCAGACAGAGCCAAGAAAAAACATGCAACTAGCAAAGAGGAGGAAAGTGATGCTGTGGACTTTGAATGAAGCTGCTGGCCTGACAATTTCAGATCCTATTTTAATGTAAATAAGTACAAACTTGGTAGACCTGGAAGAAGGAAGGAAAGTGTTTGCTACTCTGATCTCATCAAACTCTGCACACCATTAACTGCAAAAATGTGTTTTCATAAGCACTAGTTTTATGTGTTCTGAAACATTTCACCCTTAAAACATAACCAGGCTTTCCGTATTTCATGCCAAAGTTTACCTTTGGAAATGGAAAATACTTTGATCCTCATAAAGTCTGATTTTGTGCCAACAGCTTTATTAGTGTGGACAAGTGCCATTTTTCTTTTCCCACTGTCTTCCATCAGGCTGGGTAGATGATTCTGGCTGCCATGGGGCCCAGCACAAATCATACGTATCCTTGTAGAAAGAAGGGCTGCCATCAGTGCCTAGGAGTTAACCCGGACCCATTGGTGAGGGATGCTCTTCCACTGTAGGGAGTGGGATTTATGGTGGGTTCTCTAGGGCCTGGATTTCCTTCCCTGTGCAAAAGGTGGCCTTGGCCAAAGCACTGCAGCCACCAAGAGCCTTGCCATGAAAAGCAGCAGCTGGAAGGCTTCCAGCTAACCAGCTCTCACCACCTCATGTGCATGAGGGTCCTCACAGTGTAAGACCAGAACTGACATATTTTAATGGATTTTTTTTTAGGGCGCTCTTTTCTGAACTGCTTTTGCTTTATCATCTGTCAGTTTAAGCTACCAGATTCTTCGGTTTTTCCTCAGATTGCTTAATTAAGGCATCCAGAATTTCACAGCACCGCTCGGTTCCTGGGTGCAGGATCTTTTATTTTACCTTTGTCTGAACCAAAGCTCTGAGAAAAAAAAAAAAGGAAGGGAATAAAGCCACATATTTGAGGCTTAAGTTGCTGCTGATGGAGTCATTAAAATGCTGAGCCAGTTTTGCTTTTGAACTCATTCAAAAGCTCTTCCTCAGAGAGCCTGTGTGTGAGAGCAGGTCTATTCTTTAGCTTTACATATCGGCAAGCAAAGGCAAAAGAAAAGGATTATTTGTTACCAGTCTAATTGTGGTTGTTTGGAAGAAGAATAAAATATTGAGTCTCTTTCTGTCTTCATCCAGGGAGATCACAATTCTGCCTCATTTCTCTGTGATGTTAATTCTCATCCATCAGTTGATAAACGGCCATTTGTGCTCGCAGCTATAAATGTTGTTTGAGAGACCGCAGTAATTATGAGTACAAAGGTGAACCCCTTATTGCATGTGAAATACGGATAGAGGCATTTTCAATAACTGGGCTTAGGAATTCATCCAAAACATGTTTGCAGCCACTTTGAGGCCCGCAAAATTTAATAAAAATCCTCTGTGAAGCTTTTTTTTTTTTTAATTTCTACTGCACTCTAATACTCTAATTTGGCTGGGGACAGACTGCAATGTCTTTGGTGTGATACCATGAATAGCTCGGCCAAAGTTTGCAAAACACGAGATGCAAAATCTGGCAGGAAGCAGACAAAATGCAACTCATGGAGAGGTGCACACGTGTCCCTTGGGAACCCTGCTGAGGTGACAGTGGGACCTTGGCCCCCAGGAAAGCATATAAATGAGACTCACCTTCCCCCAGAGCTGCACATTTGACTCTGGGAGATGCAGGGACCTCTCCCAGAAGAACCAGCAGTCAATGGGGCTTCATATTTAGCCCTGTTTGATATAATTTTCAGAATAGTGTGTTCATATAGCACTCTATATGTTGGTTCAGGGGAAAGATGATGCGTCATCTGCTGCTGTAATAAGCAGAGCACCAGGGAAGATTTGCCTGACCCTGGCTGTGTGCAGCACAGGAACGAGGAATGCTCTCTCCACAGACGATACAGTGGTTGCCCATCACTGCCTCACTGCCTTGCTTCAGGCTTGGATTAAGTGAAAAATGTTTGGCCATCTCATCAACAGAAATAGTGACATTTTAACACTGCTTCGTAATTGAAATTGGAAGTCAGAGTTTTGAAGAGGAAAAACAGTCTGATTTGATTGTCTTTTTTTTTTTTTTTAAATCTCAGCTACTTGATTTTTTCTTCTGTGAAAAAAAGGGAAAATTGGAATCTGAATCAAAGCTGTGACTGTCTGCAAGAAACTAATTTCTGTGTGCCATTGGGGGAAAACCAGTTTTCCACGCTGCTATGGTGAAGCAGAGATCACCAGAGCAGCCCCTACTTTTGCCTGCAGAGAAGGAGTAGGAGACCAGTGCCTTGCTTCTAGCAGCAGGGAGGGATCTGCACGCCTACGTGGCCGTGAGCAGTGTGCCCAGAAGTGACCTGTGCAAGGTGCCCACTCGGGATGATCTCTTCAAACCCAACCCCACCAAATACCTTTGGTTTTAAAACCACATCAGTTCCCTCATCACACACAGAGCCCAAAGCCAGCACCAGCTGGAAGAGAGCTGTTTGAGTTGGAGGTGGCCAGGGTCAGAAAACGGAGCAGAAGAGCTTCATATTAGCAAGTTCTTTCTGTCTCAGAGAATATATCTTTTTTCCTTAAATTTGGGATTTTCATTTCTCAAATTCTCCTCCACTGAGAACAATGAATTAAATAATGCTTGAATCTCTCTCTAGCTTCCTTTCTCTATAATGAATTTGTTTTTATCCTTTAAGGGAAGATTAAGAAAAGTGTCTCTGGGAGAAAAAGAAAATAAATGATAAAATTCCCTAGGAAACTCTTGTTGTCTCAGCAAGAAAAAGAAGAAGGAAAGCGACGAAGAGAAGAAACAAATTCATCTTCCAAAATGTGGGGCTTTGAGTTGAGAACTGGACAACAACGGCAAATTTCAAAGCATTTCTCAGGGGTAATCTGGATTTTAAAAAAGTGTTACTTATCATTTCAGATGTTTTGAATGAAAACATTCACCAATTTCAACCTAGCCCTTCAAATCCTATTTACGTAGACACTTCCAGCCTGTTCCATGTCAAAACATGTCACTACTCACGCAGGACCCTGACGCCGTGCTTCAGGGCTTGCACGCGGCCGGGCTCCATGGACATGCTGAGCATCGTCTGCTGCCCACCGATGGTGCAGACCTGGTTTTCCTGGGCAGCCTGCTTGAACATGATCATGAGCTGGTTGGCGATGATGGTGTTGAGCACAGAAATGACGACCATGGGGAACACGAAGGAGATGAACGTGTTGACCTGTAGAGGAGAAATGCGGCATGGTCAAGGCAGGGGAATGGTCGGCGAGGCAGTCCATTTCTCACAGCAAGAGTAGCAGCCTGCAGTGGAAACATTTTCCCTTCTCTTGCTCTTTGCCTTTGGTTTTGAAGGCTTACTGCACAGAGAGAAAGCTCAGACACCACTGACATGCATTCATTTAGTGGTGTCAACACTCAAAAAAGGCAAATTCACTCACACCCAATTACGATGTCTTTCCCTTTTCAGGACAGCTCATTGCCAGAAGTGTCACGGCCAAAAGATATCGTTATCTTTTTATCCTGCCAGTGGCAGGATGCTTCGTAGCTTTCATTGTGCAGAGCATGACTTCTAAATAATGGCATGTTATTATATTTTTTCTTTATTATGAGCTCTACTCGGGATATTTCAGCTCTGGCCTTCCCTTGTAGATTTAATGACAGCTTTTTGTTAGCCGGTAATCAAATTGTCCAATAAACCTAGTGGCTTAAAGGATTAAAATCGATCGGAATAAACAAGTGGAAGTTATAATGGTTTTAGTACAAATTATTTGATTACTACAGTTTTGATAAAATTAAATGGAGGATCAAATTAAGCAGTGATTGAGTCCAGTGGAAGTCACTGTTCGTGTCAACTGAAAGCACGAAGCCTTCGTGAGGGCCTCCCTCTCTGCCTTGAAACTCGCTGGAGCTGAGTTTAGCAACGCAGCCTGGGAAGATTAGCTGGGTGTTCCTGGGGCTCATCCTCCCTGCTGGGTGGCTCGGGAGGAGGCTCGGCACATCACTGACATCAGTGGGTGAAAAAGCAAAAGTCCCTTAAAGCCTTGAGCTTTTAAAATTTCAGAATATTAACAGGAATTGAACCGCGCGCTGCAAATCACTGTGGAAGCAATTTCATTAAAAGCAATAGGACAGCCACAACAGCAAAAGGATAAAACACAAAAAGCAATAGGGACCCTGTCCTACTGTCAGTGCCTATCAGACAGTGTCTACTAAGGCACTGTGTCTTGCAAGTCAGTGCCTTAAAATGCAGAAGTGACCCCACACCCTGAGCCAAACACACGTTCCTCTGCAGACCAAAGGCCAGGAAACCTCATCTACCAATGAGTGCTTCATCTGCCTGGATGGAGACATCCCTTCTCCAACGCAGCAAGATCACCGTGCTGTCCAGGTTTCTGTTCTATCCCCAACATCTAGCTCAGATATATGTTCTTCTTGCTCTGGAAGGATTCAGAAATACAGAGATAAATGGAAAAATGAAGAAAGAATCCCCAGACCCCCATAATGCAACACGGGATGCATAAAACAAAGAATTAAGAAGAACATAAGCGTATGGGTAGCAGGTGCACTGACAATCAGAAGCACTTACGTTTCTATGCTGATAAATTTAAGCAAGATGCAACTCCTCTTTTGGTGAAGACAGGCAGTACTGTTGTTGCCAAAGTTTTCTTTTCAGATCAAGTCTCTGTAACAGCTTTGTCCTCCAGAGCTTGATGCATTTAGCAAAAGTACCAGCTGGGTTTCATCTCCAGCAGTCCACATTGTGACAGCATTGTCTCTCGGTTTATGCTTGTAATAATAATAGAGCTACACCATGGACAATTTCCGGAGGAAATTCCTGGATATACTCCCCCACTGCAAGCTGTTAATGGTCTCTGTTGTTAAATATGTAGAAGTTTTCTAAGCTCCCCTTGTCTTCTAAAAGATAGCACATCTCACAGCCTTCTGCATATAAAGAAGAGTTATCTTTCGGAGTTGCTTCAAGGTGTTAAGAAGGATCATTAAGTGGCAGGCAGCACGTTCTCAGCTGGCACAAAATAACACATTTTCACAGTGAGAGCAATCTGTGCTTGTAAAGAACCTGCTTTATTTAACCTTCACAATGCAGCTGCACTGAGCTAGCACACACAGAGGTGAAAAGCCTTCCTCAGGCTTACCCAGCCCGATGGAAACAAGTCCTGCAGTCCCACACGGCTATTTGTGCTGCTTTAGCTGCTGAATGTCCTCTGCCACTGAGCAGCGTTTGCAAACGAGCAAAAGGAAGCGCTTCACTCTGCCACCTAAGATTCAGAGTTTATTGAATTTCACTCAATAGCTTTGCCCAAGCTAAAAATTAGTCTTGCCTAATAGAATTACACAGAAACCAAAAAGCCTATTCTGAGCTTTCTTTAAAGTTTTGATTCATTCCCTAACAGTACTGTGAAGTTTTTAAAGAGCTTGAGAAACTGTCAAGAATAGCATTGACTTTTATGAATTGCTACGGTAGAAGTGCAAAAAATTGCATACATTCTATGAAAGGCTCCATTTAAAGATTTCTATCTGGTCCTGATTTGCACCAGAACCCTGCAATAGTTAACAAAACTCAAAGAGATGGAAAGTTCTAATCTGTGGAAAAAATTATTTTCAAACACAAACACTTGAAGACAATAAAAGCCAGAGAAGCAGATCTGCCCCCAGCAGAGCCCCTGTGCTCAGTGCTCTCCTTGGGCATGGCAGCACTGCTGGTTTTCCTCCATCAGCGCTTTGAAGCCAGCAGAAGTTACCCTTCTGCATCAGGAGGAGCCAATCTGGGATCCCAGGACCATATACGGAACAGTCTTCAGGAGAAGAAGGACTTGTATGGGTGTTTAACAAGATTTTCATTCGTGCTGACACTCTTCATATCAGTGGAACTACAGCTCAGGGAACACATACAGCTGTTCATTCCTTTGGCTTCTTGCATACCTTTACAGACCAGGCTACCCCTGGGAAGGACGATTTAGATGGTATCCAGCTTCATTTTTGATCTAAAAATCTTAGGCTGTATGCTGGCTTACCGTGGAAATGACAGCTTGTATAATACCACATCCAAAGTGCTGTATTCAGAGTTGGTGGAACGCAAAAGCAGAGTGCTCTGGCCTCATCTCAGCTGCCACCAAGAGTGCAGGCTGTTTCTCCTCCCCATTAAAACTCATATATATATTTTTTTTTTAAAAAAGAAAATCCAATACTACAATGTTTGCCACTGGCAGAGTTGAATGAGACAGAGAGCCACTTCCATGTTGCTGCCTCCCCTGAGACCAGTGAGGGCCTAAAAGCCACTCAAGCACCAGGCTGGCAGCACTTCTGGGATGGGATCATTCCTCGGGACCGAGTCATCATACAAAGCCTTCATCTCATACAGAGCCATGGACCTTCCTCCCAGCAGCACTGAGCAGCACTGCTCGGGATCAGCTGGATGTGTTTCTCCAGGGCGCCCGGAGCACGAAGCATTACAACCAGGCAGCATTTTGCAGGACTCTGAAGACAGAACAGTTCTGAGGATGCGGCTCCATGGGCTCATGAGAAGACAAACAGAAATTTATGGAAATTAAATCACACATCCGGAGGAGAAAAATGCAGTTATCGGTCCAGTTATCCAGCCAGCTCAACTAAAATCGGACTTCGTGTTGTTAACTGAGCAGGACACTGGGGAATTCAGCAGGGTGTGAGTTTTCTTGTCCCTTCCAACCAAGAGGTGGGAGAGACACAGGGGAAGGGATCAGCAACATCAAGTGAAAGAGAAGAAGAACGCAGTGCTGGGGTTTGTGGCTCTTTCTAAATCTGTTGTATGGAACAGGGCTCCCCTGGCTCTGCGGAGCTTCACGCTGACATGGTTTGCTTCTGCCGAGCCGTCCCTCGCATCGCGGCTGCCATGGTTTCCCCGGGTTACCGCAGGAAGCAGGCATGGCTCGCTGCGCTGATGGGGAAGGTGGGCACAGAATTTGGCCTCGCAGGTTCCCAGAGGGCTGAAAGGAGGGATGTGAATCAGACGTTTTGTGAGCGTTGTGCTGCAAGGGTGACTGCTGGAAGAACACGGACCCCAAGGCCCCTTTGGAAGGAGTTTTTGCCTCCTACTTATCAAGCCAAAGAAACCCAAAAGGAAGGCTCTGTTCCAGCTGCAGCAGATCACCTCTGCTGCCAGCAAAATCCAATTGTCCGAGCCCTGCAATACCAGCTATTGGCTGCTTCTGTGGTCCAGCACTGCTTTGATGCTGTTAACAAGTATTAGAAGATGTTTGACGAGGTCTTGGACCACTCAAGTGATTACATGTTAAAAATCATGGTAGTGAATAAAACACCTCCACTGCAAATATTTTGACAAAAGAAAGCCAGGAACCAGAACGGTTCATCATATTTCCATTGAAAGAGTTTTTATCTGAAAAAGCACCTTCAAAGAGACTAAAAGACAGATGTTTTTTGAACTTGCCTTTCATTTTTTTGCACAGGTGGGCTTTTTCTCTAAAAAAAACACAAAGCAAACAAAGCTTGAAATGCAGGCAGCAGTGAGGGGTCCCAAGGAACAGAGCCAGGGCCTGCACCAGCACAAACCAGACCCCAGCGCAGAGCAGATGAAGGGGCAGCTGAGATTTAGGGCAGCTTTTGCCGTTGGAGATGACAACTGTTTCATGGCAGAGAGCTGAGATGCTCCCTTGCTGCCTGGATTTCTCAATGCAGAGACCTTCACCTGCCCCAGAGACCCCTGGAACCCTGCGGACACACCAGGAAAATGGCTGTGAGATCCCAGAGGAGCTGGCAAGCATTTCAGATTTGCCTTGCTGGTTTCCTGGCAGTGACAATGGAGAGGCTGAGGATGCGGGGTGTCATGCTTTGGAGCACATCAATTAAACATCGCTGGGATTTAACAATCTACTACATTCTGGTTCACCTCATTTCTAATGGAAATGAAGAGTAAATTCTCCTCCTCCTGGCTGTGGAGGCTGTATTGTTAGCATATGTCAATCAGAAAAGCACATCCTTCAACATTCCGCTGCCAAACAATCCTATGTGACTACATGCACTTGAAAAATTACTAGTTTTCTCACTTGGTGGCTGGAATTAGCATTTTTTAACCACTCAGTGGATAACTTCAGCCACTAATAAGCACACTGCCCCATTTATGGGTGCAGAAACCTGTGGAATACAAAGCAGGACCAGGAGGTGTGCATGATGCTGGCACACCAAAAGAAGCATTTGGCTTTGGCAATCGTGTTGTGTTTGATGTTCACAGCACATACCTGATCAAATAATCCCATATTTTTCTCCCCTCATAAGTAAGTTCCTTTCTTGTTAAACCCTGTCTTTGCACAGCTCTCCAAACATCCACACCAAGTGTTCAGCAGTTAGCAGCTCCGTGCCATTCCTTAGATACAATGGGGCAGGAGAGACTGTGCCTGTGAGTGGTGACAGAGAGCAACAACTGTTTTCACAGCCACTACCTGCGACAAGAAGGAATGTGAAAGCTGGAAAACAGCCTAGAAAGGGAGTTCAGCTCTTCCGAAAAATTTGGAGGCATTTTAGTAATTTCAGCGTGGCTTGGTTCAGAGCCTACTATTTAGCATTAGATTTTAGTACCAAGTATGTCCAGTCTCTCTTCTCTTGGATCACTGATTCAACAAATATCTAAATTAAATCTGCGGACTAAAGGCGAAGCCTAAAAGAGTATGAAATTGAGAGAACAAAAGAAGGATCCGGAGCTGCTGGAGCAGGTACCTAACACTCAGGAATGTTCAGTGCAGCACGGGGCTGCCAGTCCTTATCCCACGTAGAGCATCCTGGCACGGAAACACAAATGACAGGTAAATGGAGCAGGGCTAGGTGCTGAATGCTGTGTAGGTTTGGAGCTCTAACAGGGCACTAAAGCAGGAGCTTGATCTTTGCACATTTCTCTTTTAACTCACGCAGGCTTGCCTGTCACGTTTTATTTCTGGTGCCGCAATGTGAAACAGCCCTGACAGCGTGATGCAGCGTGACACCATCGTCACCTGCCGGGACCTCATCAGCCATGTGAAATGAGCCCCCCCCGATGCCTCGTGACCAGAATGAACATGTAAAAATCTGATGTCGACCTGGGTGGTGGGACATTTTATCCCATCATCACCATAGCAGACGGCCAAAGACAAGACGCTAGATTCCTGCTGCTATTTTCTCCCTAAAACATTCTGAGAAATGGCCACAGAAACCTCTGGTTAATATCACACCTTAAGCTCTGTACTTCTATTCAGCTATAGGGGGGTATGGACTCCACATCTCCTACCCAAGGTGACTGTGTGATTGTGTGATTTGCTCTAATCTCATCTCAAACTGCTCGACTGTTCACTTTTGGGGACCGTAGGTGTGGAAGCCTTCAAATGTGCCCTTCGGGGGAAGAGACAACAGAGAAAAACCTCAAATACAGATGCGTCCTGCTCAATCCACTTCTCATTAAATAACTCAGTGGGTTTTGCTGAGCTCGGCTGGCATCAGCTGCAGGAGCTCAAATTGGCCAAACCTCTCTTTTTTAGAGCTCTGCAGGAGTCTCTTTCTTCTTGTCTGCTTTCTTCTTGTTTTGGATAGGGTCTGGAAATAGGAGGCTGCAGGTACTGGTGCTTAGGTGAAGAAAAAGTGCACGCAAGCCTGAATACAGACTGTCAGATGGATCTGATTGATCTGATTGATGCTCCCAAGTGACCAGACCGGGTCTTGTCCCCATGATGCTACTGCTCTGCACTCATTCATGTCAATGAGACTGAATTAATCGTGTGGCAAGCACATATGAACTTCAGTTACTGATACATCCACTCACTGGCCTTATTCTATCCACAAAAGTAAAACCACTCCAGGGCAGCTCAGAGGGTGATACAAAAGACCTGTGCGTGAGCTGTGTCTGCTTGCTCCTAGTAAGAAATTTTAGCTTTTGTATGGGTAGATATTTGGATCAGAATAAAATGCACATTACCACATGGCTAACAGTGATAGCATGCACTGTTTTCAGTCTATGCTGTATCTCAATACACCTAAAATCTGTTATCATTAGCATTTTGTGCTTGCTCCAGAGCAGTGGTAAGGTAACATGCCTTCTCTCTTTGGATCCAGGGACACCACAAGATAATGACTGGTCAGTGTGGAACAGAACATTAAAAATAATCAGCGTGTAAGATTTTCAAGCCTGTGTGGGATCCTGCACTGATGAACTATAACGGGAATGCAGAGCAGCTAATGATCTTGAGAAGTGAACTTAATCACACACTCTGCAGGAGTTAATCAGATACAGAACAGATGGAAATAAATTGCACACTGACAAAAAATCCATCATATCTCTATGGCAAAAACATTGCTTTCCCATTCATAAATCTCCCTCCATGGAGAAATCACTTGTTCATAAAGAACAACATCTGATGCAGAACAACTTAAATGTGTCTCTTGCTTATGATGAGGTGGCAAAGATGTCACAGCACTGAGTAATGGTGGCATTCCTGAGCTTGACTGGATACCTGATAAGATCATTTAACCTCATTTCTATGCATAGCTATAATCCTGTGACCTAAGGTATTTTCAGACTTATCATAAGTAATAGCTGAAAAGTATGATTCACACATAAGTGTTTGATATAAGGCTTATTATTCCTAATTGTACACGAGGGTAATATCCAAGTATGAAAGCCCCTGGGGACCTCAGAGCTCCTCATTACCTTGCTAGATGTCAGAAAACCTTCACTATAAATATTCATAAGAGCAAATTTCCTCCTCTCCTAATCTTTAGGACACCACTCTCAAATCTGAATGGCTCTTGTGGTTCTGGCTCCCAAAGGTAGCGAAAAGCTGTGAAATTCAGGAAATCCTAGAAATAATGTGCCAAGCGTGATGCAGGGTGCCTTGCTGTACTGTTCACCTCTCCATAAAACTGAAGGACAGAAGAACATTTCTTTAGGACAACGAAAAAATAAAACAATTACCAAAAAAAAAAAAACCAAAAAAACCCAAAAAAAACCCTCAACCAACGAAAACGACCTTCCTAGGGTGACACTTGATGAAGATGGTGAGGATAGGTTTGGGGCCTCATTCAATCTAGAGACTTACTGCCACTGACTTGAGGGGTGTGTGCAAGGTAAAATGTCGAGGTTTTGGCCCAGGATGGCTGCTCCTCCCTGTTCCTGCTGAGGAGGAAAGAAGTGAAATGGCAGCACTGCCAGTCCTCCGTCATGCCATCATTAACCTGAAAGATTCAAATCTTGTGCCCTTCCTCCTTCAGGCCTTCTTATTTTCCTGCCATTGCGTGCACTGAGCTACAAGGTAAATTAATTAAATTTACTCAGTTTGCTTGCAACAATAATAAAGTCAATTTGTCTGCTGTCAGAATGCTTACTGGCCTCAGCTTTGCTTCTTGGATCTAGTTACCCATTACACTATTTAGGGCAATATTTTTGGTTGAACAAAAGCTCAGTGGATAATGTTCACGATTTTCCCTTTGAATGTGCAGGTCGCTGTTTCTCCTTCCCTCTCACCCCCCTCACCAGCTTTATCCTACTGAAGGGGAAGTAATACTTCAGCTTCAAATGACAGGTTGCAAATATGCTTTAAATAATTTACCAGTGCATTTGGATTTTGGTTCTCGCTATCTGCTGGTATTTGGGTTCCTACTTGCTTTCACCAAAGGGATATTGCCCTATAGCACCTATCACAAGATAGCTCTTTTCCTCCAGCCCTGCTGCTTGTCAGCCCTCTAAATATTTCAATAAATGTTCGTGTAGTGCCTCATGCTTCTGACATCTGAGTCACAGTAATCCAGATTTTGGCGTTATTTTCTGTCCATCTTCTTGCATAACTTTTCTACAGAGCAGTGCACACCAGTGGTGCTCACGTGGTGGATGTTCATCCACAGGAAGTGGCTTCCCAGCATGGTGCTCCCTGTTGGGGATGTCTAATGAAGACCTTGTCAAAACCAAGAAAATCGTCCCCTTTCCCATGCTGTTAGCCATGAGTGCAAGCACTCAGTATATCCAGTGCTCCTGCTCCTGTGGTGTAGGTTTTGCAGCTGGGACAGGAGCAGGAACAGCTGCTGCAGACTTAATGAGGGTGCAGGCTACGCCTATGTCTTGCTGGTGCATCGCCATGTAAGTAAATCACAGCAGCTGTTTTTGCAAGCCTTGCTTCCCTAATGTCTGCTTGCTATTCTGTACTTCTTCAGTTCACGCTTGGGATAGTCATTGTAATGAATGAGACTATTATGCTTGGATACTGTCTCACACAGAGCATGTCAAAAAATAATCAAACCATGGCGACAGTCAATTATTCCCCAACTTTTCTTGTTCTGTCATTTGGTAATATTGAGTCATTCCAGGCCTGATAATCAAAATGGATGGCTTTAGCCTCTGTGTATAGTGAATCAATTAAAGGGACCGGGCCAGCTTGGGAATTTCTAGCCAGAGTTTTGGAAGTAAGCAAAAGGCACGAGCATGGCAGCATGTGTAAGAGGCAAAGATTTCTAGCTGTAAAATCAGTGAGGAGTTCGATCAAGTGGTGGTTTCTTTCTCTCTTCCCGCACTCTCGTGGCAATGTAAGGCAGATGGATTATGCTAGGGAAACATGTGGGACTGTTCTGCTCCCACAGTGGCCCAGCACATGGTGTGGGTGCTGAACAGCAGGGTCTCGCTCTGTGCAGGAGGGGTGGGGGCACCTCTGCTGCTGGAGGCAAGGTGGGGAAGTGGGGATGCAGCCCACAGCAAATGGATGCAGCCCAAGGTGAAACAAGGCAGGCGACAGGCAGGCACGAGCTCAGAGTGAGAGTGCAGGGCAATTAATAAATCAGCTCCAGCCTGGAGATGATCCTGAACATTTGAGGCAGAGGCTTTGCTATAAACCACGCCAACCACTGTGCCCTTCTGCCTGATGCATGAGGCACACAGGCCGCAGAGGGATTCGAAGGAGAGTTAATTTAGAATCAAATGGAAAGAACAAACCATTCTCCTCCTGAAACACATGGGACCTGATCCTGCTTTTACAATCTCCGCCAGGTGAGATGGAGGTAGAAGGGGGTAAGAGATATTATAGATGTCTGAGAGACAAGTGAGGTCACGGCAAAGAATGCTTTGTCTGTTGATTTATGTTTCGTGAACAAAATTTCTGAAGCTGTTTGTAATATTTCATATGTGCTGAAAAGTCACATTTAATATAGCTGGGAAAATAACAGCTTGTCTTCTTAAAATAATTAGTAGTTGACAAATGGGTTGAATTTTAAATCCACGAGGAGCTTTGGTTAGCACTAATAAATGTTGATTAAGGTAGCAATTAAAATCTAACAATCTCTCTGGGGGTCTGAACTTTAAAAGTTTGGAACATTCCTCAGTTTACTAAGAAAATGTGGCAGTTCCTCCCCACATTGCAATATTAAGCTGTGGCAGCAAAGACAATTTCTTTTTTCCAGCTTACACAAATTAATTGCAGTCGGAAGCAGTGCCAACTGACAGGGGCACAAACCAACGCCTGATCCACACAAAACCAGACCTTGGTAGGGTGATGACATTTGGCAGTGTGGGTTTTTAGCATTATTGTAATGGCAGGACTTTGCTATGAGGCCTTTCCAGAAGGCTGGGTCTCTGCTCTGAAGAAATTAAATCTTTTCTGGAATACGGATGGGAAAAGGTGATTGGGAAAGGCTGTGATTTGAATCATTACATCCCGCAAAGCACTGGGCTCTCTCTTGAGTAAGTCAGTGCTGTTAACACCCACTCAAAGTCCCTATTTCCATGGCAGTCCTTCCCAGGAGGCAGTACTCCTCCCTCTTCTCATCAGGCTTTGAAGTGGGATGGAGAGATCTCCACCTCTCCTTTAAGATGTGCTGCTGCCTCAGAAATGTGGCTGACCTCTCCAAACTAAGCAAGGTCAAGAAGCACTGAGTGTGCGCAGCTCTCCCGCATCTCCCTGCTGCTCCGAGAGACACAGCCATGCAGCTCTTAATCAGGGTGATTGGATGAGCTACCAGGAAAATGTGTCGACCAGGTAGTATCTTGAGGAAGACTGAAATTATCTCCCTCTGCTGTGCTTGAACTGCACGACCAAGGCAAATCAAGGAGCACATTTTTTTGGTAGGCTTAATTCCCTGATTTGTGATCACAGGACTATTCAAGAAGCTCTCGGGGCTTTTATGATCTTGCTAGACCTGAGAAAGTTTCAGTTGTTTCTCTGCAGTTTCTATTTCTGAAGGAGGAAAGCGCATTTGTATTTCGTGGAACACCACTTTCGTGCTGGCCAAATACTTTTTTTTCCCCACTCTTATTATTGGGAAAAGCCTAAATAGAATACACAACAGGATTTGTCTTCCTTTGCCACACACTGTGTCCTCCATTAATTACATTTCCTCCCCCAGATCACAAGCTGAATGCCAACGGGACAAGAATAGGAATATAGCGTCAATTGGGAGCGACTTTGTCCTCCCATGTTCCCAGTGTGAACAGGAGTGCATTGGCACATCTGCCTTTGTCAGGCAGCCTGAATGACCAGCTATGTCACTTTGTTGTTATATTATAGCCAATTTTTGGTAGGTCTGTTCCTGCTAGTTTGGGAGCAGCTGAGATAAGGTGTCCTTCCTCCAGAGTACACACAGTGGCCACTGTTGAACAAACAGACCAGCATGGAATTTGTGTGCATTGCAGTCACAGCGCTCAAATCCAGGGGCTGTTCCTGGGGAAGCAAGGGACCAGGACCTTGTCTCCTTCATTCAGTGGGGCTGGTGGCCCTGGCTCATTCCTCCTGCCCTAGCAGAGGAGACCATGTCTGAATGGGGAAAAGCAGCCTCAATCCTGGACAGCTTCTCATTCTTTAATGACCTGCATAATTTGCAGGTATTTTCTCAGCCCAGCTTGTGCGATCTGAACACAGATGTCATTTTTTTCTACAGCACTGTGTGTTCCTCAGCACATTTGCAGGGTCCATCCACTGCTAAATACAATTTACAGCAAGAGAGAGCTGAGGATGTGAAGTGCTGGAGGAGAAAGGAAAAGAAATCTGTCCAGAAAGAGAAAAATCCCATTCACTCTCTATCAATGTGTGTATCACCTTCTTTTTTTTTCTTTGCTTGTGTGAGGATAACACACAAACAGCTCAGATAAAGGCAGAAAGGGACAAAAATGAAAGAAAGATAAACAGAGATGCTCAGAGCTGTTTTTCTCAAGGGAACTTTGAGAACTGGGAACAACTGTGCATTCACATTTGAGTGAGCAGGTTCCATGCCTGGAGGTTTGAGCCAGGTCACTCCCTGTGTAAGACAGACACAAGGGCTGACCTGGCCGGGAACTGCAGCCACAGCCAGGCACAAGAGATCACTGGGCACTGCAAATGGAGGGATTTTCTGGAAAAGAGCAGCTGCAAGAGGTTCCCAGGTGGACTTGGTCATCTTGGATGACTCCACCCCAAGCCAATCCCTCCAGGAGCATTAAATCCAGCTGAGAGGGATGCTTGTGCTGCAGTGAGGGCATGGGGCTACTGTAGCATTGTCACTTTAGGTTTTGAAAAGTGGGAAACTATGAACTTCCCAAAGAAAGGTGGGGTGACTATTCATGCACAGGCTTACAGGCTACTTGAAAGGGGCCTATTTGAAATTTTTACAGTAATACTGTGTGCTCTGCTGCTCTTACTGTAGAATTACATGCCTCGTGCTGAGGAGGGAGGGGCACATTTTGCCATTTTGTGGGAGAGATTAAGCAAATGGAGGAGCTGTAGGAAACCTGACATCTCCACGGATCTCAGGGGATCTGCCACCTCAGAAACAGTGGAGATAAATAAGCATAGGGAATGAAAGCACATGATGGCTTGAGGGGATCAAGGGAAGGTGGGAGCAAAGAGGGCAACTGCAAACCTAACGTGGCTGGAGAGGAGAGCAGATGCAGGAGCCTTCCATTTCTGGTACCAGTGTCTCTGTTGGCAAATTAAAATCCCCGGTACTAAGCAGGTCAGGCCCTGGTGTGCTCCAGCTGGCTTCAGAGCTGCAGGTCCCAAGCCTCAGTGGGGATCTGCAAGGCCGCCAGAACTCCCAAATCCACACAGCTCTTCAGGAAATGATCCCAGAACAACGTGTACCAAGAAGGCCATGGCGCTCTGCTGCAAACCATAGCAAAGCCAACTCCCAATTGCGCATCCATTTCTCAGAATTGATTTTTTTTTTTTTAAATATTATTTAAAGTGCAGAATGAACATGTGGAACTAAATGCTACAGGATAAGACTGCAAATGAGACTAATAGGGCAAATGTCAGATTCGTTTCTGGTGCAGCTGCTGAGGAGTCATTACTGAATACAGACTTTACGTAACCTCTGCTTTGAGGCTTAATCCAGCCACCAGATGAGCGGTGGGAGGCAGATATTCTGCCAGTGGGTTGGTTTCTTTGCTGTTCTTAATTTCTTTGAACCTTATCCCAAAGCAGCTGGCTGTAGCCAGCTTTGGAGATTGGCTGCAAGTCTGATGGATGAGGCCAGCGTGAGTTGCTGGGTCATTTAACTCCTTGGGGTCTGTATGGGGCTCGGCTGCCTGCAAAGATATAAACTGCTCTTCCTTACATTCAGATTCTGATTGCAGGTTCAGAAAAACCTCCATTTCCATGTGGCAGCTCAGCCTCCTGAATAGCAATCTGCAGCCTGCTAACGGCTGGGGTGTTTTTCAGATTTGCCTTTCTCAAAACCAAAAGGGTCTGTGGAGAGATGGAAAAATATGCTGACCTAGAAGCTGGAGCAGAAACCAGCTCCTGACACTCCGACTTCTTCAGTGCAGGAATCAGGAGTGGAATCCCTGCAGATGCCCAGCAGCTCCTGGTCCTGCTCAGGGAGTGTGGCTGCGGAGGATGACAGCAGCCACTTTCTCTGCTTGCAGGGACACTACCATGGACACTGCTTGTGCTGGTCTTTCCTATGCACTGACTAAAATAATTTCCTTTTTCAATATAAATAATTAGTTGCAAAAATCACTGTATTTATCCCTAAGGTAAGTTTCTCAGATACAAGGAGACTCAGTCTCAAATAGAAACCTTTCTTCCTCAAACAGCTATGGAGGCAGAGCCTTTGCAGGAGAGGAGCTGATTTAGCTAGATGGAATAATTACGGTGTCATGAATGCAACCAGGATTTCCCTGTTAATTACCTAACAGTTTAATTAAAGGGTGATTTTTTTATTAAAATTAATTCTCATCTTTGTGAAGTACATGTCTCATAAAGGGGATAGCACAGAAGTGTTTATCGCTGCTGCCCTAAGATGCTAATTTCCTTATGTTATGACTTGTAATCAAGATAAATTTTCTCTGACTTATCCACCAAAGGTAAGACTTTACACTGGTTTTGACATTTAAATTACCTTAAATTTGCAAGTCCAACATTCTCATAAATATTCATGGCCAACAATTGAGTATTTAGTCCTTAATTTTTTTCTAATTTTTAATTCACTCCTTAGAAACTGGTTTCAGAACAAGCATGAAGAAATGGAGCACCTGGCTCTGCTGCCATCAAGCAGGTTGACACACCGCGTTTCTGTCTGACGCTGCTATGTAACAGCCCACATGACAAAGGTTTGATGGTGAAAACACCCTTTGATTCTTTTCCTTACGTTTATTTGCAAAAAGCTACTTATACTCAGAAGTTTTTGGACAGCACTTCCATAATCCTAGCGTGTGCCATGTCCATCACTGCAGGAGGTGATGAAAGGTGGGTGCCAGCTGCACTATGGACCACCTCCACTTCACCCCCACCCCAAGGTCTCTGTGAGCCTCTCCTGCTGCCAAGGGCCCACAGTGTAAGCACCCCTCCCTTCCTGAGTCAGCACTTTGCACCACAGGGGCCATGCTGACTCGCGCTTGCTGACCTGTTAACGGGCAAGTTACATTCACGCTGCTCTCCTGATGTGGAACTGAGGTGTCTGCTCTACATGAAATAGAAGAACAACCTGCTAGCCCAGATTTGTGTTTGCTTGCTTGTTGTTCAGTTCGCTGTTCTCACAAAAGGTGTTTTCTCTGCATCCAAAATCCTGCCTTAAAATAGATTACAGAAGATTACTTCTAATATTATTTTCCCCTTCCAGCTGGAAGGAAATTGTGTCTTCAAGTTTTGAAGATGGGAGAAGGGGCATAAAAGATCTGAGATTTCAATTTCAAAAATACAGAGAAATGTAATTATCTGGTAGGACTGCATTCCCTGTGGTCAGCACCTGGGACCAAATTCAATGTCAGGGGAATAATTGAGTCTTCCCGGGTTCACCCTCTGTGAAGGACCCTCCAGTTGGTCATGGGAAGGATGAGCACAGAACATGTGAGGATGAATCTCCAGAGCTCTGAGCTGTTTTGAGAGGCTCCACCTGAGCCACAGTGGATAAAGAAGATGCCAGAAATTCTACACTCTGTTTTCTCAAACAATTCATTGCAGTATAGGAAGAGATGCTTCTGTGTCAAGCCGGTAGGAAAAAAAAAATGACAACAGCCTCAAACTTCTTGATTTCTGATTCAGTAAAAACCGAGAGTCTTTTAAGTGACAAGTTCTCATAAATAATTCCATCTAATGGAAGGCAGTTTGGTAATTGCGATACTTTAATTTATCTCTTTAAGTGCAGAGAATTCTCATTAGCTCTCAGAATTCGGGTACTGCGATGAATTTTCATGGAGGGAATAGAATAGCATATATAGTGCTGAACTGGTGGAAATAAGTTGAATTTATTCAGCATTTTATGGACAAAACCATTATGCTGTTCATTAATTAAAACTGTCCATTCCCTTTTGGGTCCAAGAAAGATTTTACTATTCCTGTTTTTCAAGTTAATAAACTGAGGCAGAAAACAATGAGATCTGACCTAAACCTCCTCTTCACAAGCGTTCTCACAATGAATTTCTCTGTTTTGTAGCAAAGTTTATTTTAAAATAAAGCCTTAAATTGACCTGAGAAGTCTGACTTTCCGTTCTTCACTCTAGCTCCTATGTAATATTGCTTTGACAAAAGGCAATAAAAATATGCACAGGGGAGCTAAAATGCCAGAGTAGCAGACTGAATACATGGATATTATAAATGAATAAAGCAATATATAGGCTTCAGGAAAAGAAACACACCACTTCACCAAGACAGGGAGAAATTGGCCTGCCTGCAATGCCTGTTGTTTAAATGAATTCTTGGAAACTTGGAAGAGTGACTCTCCTACTTGTCTTATGTTACGTGCTCTGAAACCAAGTTGTGGGAATTTAACATCTGCATCCTTGATTATTCCACTGGCACTGAAGGTGCTGATGGAGGAGCAGGGATGTTGGAGCAGAGTGTGCAAGGAGGAAGGCGGATGTTTGTTGCACACCAAAGTCTGATCTCATGCAGTAATGAGCTGTAGCATAACAGCCAAGCAAGGTTCAGCCAAGGGCATCGTGAGCAAAGGAACAAGAGTGAAAGCACACTGCCCTTCTGGTACTCTTTTGCTGTCTACATGGCTTCAAAAAAAGGTGTAACCAAGGATGTGAATGTTGCATCCTTCACGTTTGATGCACTTAAATGGAGCTGGCAAAGATAAAGCTCTGCAGGTAAAACTTGTGGCGATGGGAAACACTCTTATGAGTCATCCCTTCTGTTTGGCTTGTATGGAATTTCCAGCTCAGGGAAGCATTACTTGATTTTGAGATAGAAATTAAACGTTTGCAAGGCTCAACTCCCTGCTGGGAGATGTTTGCAATCAACATGTGAGCGATCGCCAGCAAGGAGGACAATCGCCAAAGCAGAGCCAGACTTCAGCCAGCCCAGGGAATTTGCCCAGCATTACTTTATCACAGCTGCAAGTGTTTTTCTTTGGAGATTTCTCAGGCACGCTGCTGCCTCCTTGCTTGCACAGACAAAACATTGCAGCTGGGCACCTGCTCAGCTCCCCACCATGGCATGCTTCTCCTGCCTTCTATCGCTGTCTTCCTTGATTATCTGCATCTTACAGTGTTGGCTGTTGGTTACCTTAATTTCACTCTAATCAGCTCTACTTAATGGTATTTCTTTAATTTGTTGTTTATTTGTCGAATAGCCACCTTCCTTCAGCAGCACTCAGCCTATTTTTGAAAACACCTCTTCTCCTGTACTTACAGCTCTCATTCATCTGAACTTCTACTTCCTGCGCTGCTTAATTTGGAAAAGCATAGCCCCAGTGACAGCGTTATGCCACCCAACTGGTGCCTCAAAGCATTTCACAGGTGAGGACCTGTCTGGAGCTGGTTGTAAAGCGTGCCAAGTTGTGCCCTGCTGCACAGCTGCTGGTGAGGCAGGGATTGCACCGATGGAAAAGGGGATTTCTGGTGTTTAATGGTACAGAGTCCTGGCACAACCTTGGAACAAGAAGAAAAAGCCCAAAACAAATGTAAAATGGGAGAGGTACCACCATTTGGTTGCTATTTGGTTTATTATCTTTAGAGCCTATTAGAAAGCTGATTAAATACTCTTCCTCCAGCATCTCCCTGGTATATACCTGGCACAAACAAGGGAACACATCTGATCTTTAGCAAGCTAAAACACGAGCATGCTAGAGGAGAGATACTTGAAACAAAATGCGTCAGGAGAGAATGCCAAGAAGACAGCATCTAACTTTTAGGGGACAATCTACGCCTTTGTTTACATATCTATTATGCATTAATGGAAATGCTTAAAAGAAGTGGAACCTGGCACAGTGTCAGATGAAGCCAGACCAGAAATGCTTCGACTCAGCACAGTGAGACCGTGAAAGCTGTACGAAAAATATAACCAGGAAGATCTGTTTGTATAATTTGAAAGCTTCGTGCATTGGAGGGTATATATTGTCTTAAGGCAATGAATGGACCAAGAAAATGGGGGAAATGTTGAACTGGGCCAGTGTTTTTTAAACATAAACTTTTTTTTTGGAAAAGCTAACAGATTTCTTTTCAACATATTAAATAAAAAAGCCACGCTGACCTTCTGTCTGCTTTCAGAATTGTCCTGAGCTAAAAAAAAAAAAGAAGATGGTTATAAGCTGAAAGGGAAACAAAGGGTTTCACCTCACTCAAGCTCAATGCTGTAAATAAAGGTTCACAGAGTGCTGCAGGTCAACCCAAAACTAATTGCTTTGTTTATCTCATCCCTAATAAATTCCTCACCTCTTTTTTTCTCATTTTGGCCCAAACACATTTTTTTTTTCCTTTGAAAGTGAACTATTTCACTACGAAACCACAAACCCCATTGTTCTGCCGAGTGGAGAAGGAACATCTCCAGTGGAAAAGAGAGGACGGAGGAGAAGTCATGACTGTGGCCACCGGGAGCAGACGCATCTCAGCAGCCTCTGACTGCAGCTTGCCTGTGACAAGCTCTAAGGAATGAGCAAGAGCAATGCTGAGGATTGGGCTCTGCCGCCGCAGCCCCAAGACACCAGAGCAGCATCTGGGGAGCACCGGGATGGAGCTGTTCTACCCTTGCTGCACCCCAGGGCGATTTCTGTATTCTGCAGCAACGCTCTGCTGGGTCATCTCATTGGAATTAGGCAGAGACATTTCCAGAAGCACATCTTTGCAAATGACAGCTGACTCCTTGGTAATGACAGCTTCGGAGACAATTATGACAGACAATTGTTTAATAAGAACTGGCATTTTTCATGAAAATAATTACATCGACGAAGCACGAGGACATTTCAGCTTGGGATCCCCGTTGTTTCGCTCAAGCCCTTCTTGCTGGTCGTCAGCCCCATCTGCATTACCCTGAGTAACTCATTCTGGACTGTTCATACTCGGGGCAGGCGTCGTTTGATGCACCGCCAATATCTAATCCATGAGATCGATCTGGCATCCCCAGAAACACAAATCCCCAAATCTCCACTTCAGGCAGAAAATTCGCATCAGAGTTCAGAATGACACTGGACATTGCAGGTGGGCACTGCAAACCTTCACGGCCTTCTACATTTGCTTCCCCGCAGCTCTTCATGTCTTCTTTCTATGCAGTGTGCCACTGAGAGGCATCCACCTGCTCTTCTGCTGCAGGGAGCATTAAATATCTTCATTCTCCAGGTATGAGATTAGTCGTTCTCAATGTGGGCATTTTCCAGCTAACAGATTAAGCCTCTCCTACTGGGCACAAAGCATCGGGATGTTGTCTTTCGAGATTTAATGAACAGTTTGATGTTTGCTGTGCACTCAGGCTCCTCTCCTCCTGCCAGGAAGTGCAGCTAAGGGGGATGGAAGGGAAGGGGAGATGCTGCCCTCCCACCAGCCCTCCTTCTGAGATGGAAGGTGGAGCAACATCCACACCAGGAGGAAATCAGTGAAAGCCAGCACTGCGTGAACACCCAAAGGCTTGTGTAGCCACTGGGAACTGTCGCAGCCACTGGTTTATCCAGCAGGCTTCACGCTTTGAAAAATAATTTCCTCTCCCTCCTTTTGGCCAGCGCAGTGATTTGCTGCCCGATGGTTTAGACAGTGAAAAGAGTGGAATTTTTTGGAAAGAGTGAAAAATATAATAAACTGGGAACATGTCCACTTCCCTCAAATCCTGCTTAGCCTGATTTAAGGTTTTATTATGAAGGCAAAAATGTTGACAGTAAAATTATTGTTCTGTGCTGGGAGTGGTAAAGCAGATTTTTAGGCACAGAGAGAAGACTGCTCTCATAAATAAGTCAATGTGTTACTCCTGCTAGACTTGAAGTGGAATGACAGCTCTTCCACATGCTGATGCTCTATTTCTCTGAGACCTGCACTAAACTGAAGCGTGCTAAAAATATCCTGCAACAATCCCTTGCAAAGCACATGCTTCAGGGCAGGGGAAACACCTGGAGCAGGGCAGATGTGGGACGGTCAGCTTGCAGCTCCCTGCCCCCAAAACCCAGCCGTGCTCCCCATTGCACCACTACTCCCATTTCATGTGCTCAACTCGCCATCAATTTCCAAAGCAGAGCACTGTTTGGAGATGAAAGTTTCCTCATTCCTCAAAATGCCCAGGGCATGTCACCATCCCTCTGGGAGACCCAATGGAGGAAGCCAACCAGGCACCACCGACACCCAGGCTTTTTCTCCCCTTTATCTTTGGTTTAATGCCAGAGATGCATAAGGAAAGACAAAGCATGAGCCTGACATGGTGATTCATACTTACCTTCACCCATGCAGAGAACAAGTTACCAATCAGACGCTCTCTGTCCCTATCTCCTTATTTAAAATGCAAATTGACATAGAATCACAGATTCGTGAAGGTTGGTAAGGACCTCTACGATCCCCAGGTCCAACCCCAGCCCACCACACCGTGCACACTGTCCCTCAGTGCCACATCTCCACAGCTGCTGAACACCTCCAGGGACGGTGACACCACCACTCCCTGGGCAGCCTGTGCCATTGCCTCACCACTAATGCTTTAAGTAAATGAAAACAGAAAAGCTAGAGGACGATACTGTTGTGGCAGTCTGAGGTTCCTGAGACACATGTAATTGCTTGGGTGGATGAGGCCCTAAAGGGAGAGCTGAGCAGCAGTTTCCAGGGTACTTTATGCACCGCTCTGTGTCTCTTCTCACTTACAGTGATATAACCCAGGAACAACTCCTTTGGGAAATGACTTTCCTAGCAGCGCAGCAAGGAGAGCCCTCTGGGCAGGGACCCACGCTCCTGCCTTCCTGCTGCATCACCTGCCTTGTATTAAAATGGAAAGAAAGGAAAAAAAAATAAAAAAAAAAGCCCTACAGTTCCAAACTGCTTTAATTAAAACAATAAAAATAAAAAAAAAAAAAGATCATGATGTCAGTTAGCCCTGATGCTAACTTGCACCTGACATCCCCGCGAGGCGCCGGGCGGTGTGTGCGCGCTGCAGGGCCCGGCTCCTTGCAGCCGCTTTCCCCAGGGCCACCCCAGCTGCACGCACAGGTTCTGGGGAGGCACGGCCTGGATCTCACGGTGCACAGAGGCCCTGGAGACGTGGAACTCTGCCAGCACAGAATGTGTCGCTGCGAAGGGCTTGGCTTCCAAGTACAACGCTGTTCCCTCAATCACGGCAAAAAGCACAAACGTTCTGCTCTGAAAAAGGAAATTCACTGACTCCTTCTTGAGCCAAAATGAGGGGAAAAGGCTGTGTAATTCGTTTATTTGAATAATAAGCATTTCAACGTAATCTAAACAGCACTAAAACCAGGGAAATCTCTGTTTATTTTATCAGTCCGTCTTTGCCATAGGATTGATGCTGGTGCTCCAGGCAGACTTGTCTCCTTCAACTCCAAGCAATTTAAACACAAGACTTTGGCCAGCAGCTGGGAGAGGCTGGGGGCTGGGGGGCTGCCTGAACAGCACCGGCTCTGCTGGATGCTGTAAGCGGGAGAAACTGGAAGTGTCTGGTGGTTATGCCTTGGAGCAAACTGTTGTTTTACGGGTGACCAATGCACATTTCATCACTGAGTCCCCCCCTTTTCCATCTCTAAGTCTCTGCTGGAGCCAGATTTGTGACAAGCTACAGCTAGAACTGTTAATGAGGAAGCCATGCGTATTTTCAGCTGAATTTCTTCTCCCCCTGGCTAACTACTCTGCTTTCTTCAGCAGTCTTTACAACCCCTTTTTTTTTTGTGACAGGACACAAAAGCCTGTTTGCTACGGGACCACTTCTTTCCAACAAAACCTTACAAGAATACTGAGTAAGGTATGAGAACTCCATCGAAACAACCCCTGTCCTGGGCTGCAGTCATTTTCCAAGGCTTGATGTTTGCTGCCAGCAACTTCCAGGAGGCTCTCTCCCTGCAAAGGGGTTTTCTCCCCATCAGCAGCCCATCTCCCTGGGGTGCAGCTCCTTGATTCGTGCCAACAAGTGAAGTGGTGCAACACGGTGCCGGTACGACTGGCTCCATTTGGGGTCAATGGAAGCAATGGGCTCATGCAGACACCCAGCTTTGCCTGGCCACAACACCAGCCCCATGCTGTTGATAAGCGGAGGATAACCAGGCAGAACGACCCATTCTCCACCTGAGTGCTTTCCTGCTGACCTGAAATGCCCCAGCTCCATTCGGCAGAAGGGCAGCACAGCTTCTTAAGGGGATGCTGCATCTGGAGAGCAAGGACCAGCAAGTAGAGTCATGGCTCTGTGTGATGCAGCCAAATGTGCTTGCAAAGCCTTACATCCTGACATCAGGGTGAGTTTCCCTGGAGCTTTCTGCAACTGTTGACCAAAGGCTGGACATGGAATCAAGGAATCATAGAATTGGTCGAGGCAGAAGGGAGCTTTAAACGTTATCTAGTCCAAGCCCCCTGCAATGAAAAGGGACACATACAGCATCCCTGCACCCCATGGTGCTCACGGCAGAGCCTCAAACAGCTCCTGAGTGACACTCAGGGAGGGAGAGATTTTAGGAGGGAAATAGAGAGGCACAGCTTGCCGCAGACACCAACATACGCCCTCACTGTAAGGCACGGAGCTGAGGATCAGCCTCCCAGAGAGCAAAGGCAATGCACTGCTGAAAAGGAGCTAGTGCCTGGCAAATCTGCAGCTGGGCTTCAATGCTTTATCAACAGTACCCACGGGGCACAAGGCGAAATCATCTCTCCACATCGATCCACGTGTCCTTAAAGCAAGCTGCCCCCCGCCGCCGTGAGGACTGCTTGGGGTTAGCCCCCTGCATGGCAAAACAGGGCTGTCCTGGCCAGGCACTGCCACCTGCCCCACAGCGAGGGCTGCTGCTGTCCCACCCCATAGCACTGGGAAGAGGACAAGCCCTGGCTGCAGGCTGTGGTCTCTGTGCCGTGCTACAGCCAACAGCTGCCCTCAGAGCCAGCTTTGTTCTGCAGGCAGAAAGGGCTCTTCTATCACTGCCCAGCAGGGCATATAAAGCTGTCACTTCTTGCCATGTTTCTGCCCTTGTCTCTACTTTTTTTTTTTTTTCAGACAGTCAGTGTTTTCCTTATTGCTTTAATTTTTTTTTTAATTGAAACAGAGTAAATTACCTTTTTTTTTTCATGTAAGCATTTGATGAGTTTAACAAAAGTTTTCATTATTACATGGAGGAGAAACCAGCAACTTTCACATCAGGAAACAGAGATGTTGCTCCGACTGTCCTCTGTGCCAGAGCAGGAGGCAGACTTTCACAGCACGGGGGGCAGCCCCCAAGAGCCCCCAGAGCAATTTTTGCCTGGGTAACACTTAAAGGATGGAATTTAACACAGCAATATAGGATATGAGAAAACCTCTAGAGTGTGCCTGGTAATTTTCCCTTTCCTAACCAGAACTGTTTCGAAGTAATGAAGGCAGACGGCAGCTTCTTCTCTGCTGTAACATCACTGAGTGTGAGCGACCTTTCCTGAGAAGACTCAACCGATAAAAGGGGCGGAAGGAAGAAGGGAAGGGAAGCACTGATGAAAGTGGAAGACCTCCTGCATGGTCTCCTTGTGACACAGCCATCCCCTGGGGAAAACATCTTTCCAACCAGAGGAGCTCAGAGCACACAGGCAGTGATGAGGGGAGACCTTCTTTGCTGACAGAGACGCCGAGACCAGAGCCAGCATCCTGCAAGAGCCCCTTTGCATTATTCAGCACCGTGGAGCCCGCAGCAGCTTCTCTGCAGAGCTGGAGCACCAGCCTGATCCACAGCAGAAAGCAAAGAAAGGATCCCTGTCCTGGCAGCTCTCAGGGGTTTGGCCACCATCTCCTCTGTGACACGTGCACATGCACAGGAGAATGGGACAAGAATTTGGGAGAAGAAGTAATCTGATTATGAAGGGTGGGAAGGAGACAGAAGGACTCAGACAGAAGAGCAGACAAAAAACCTATTAATAAAGTTCCTAAGGAGGTGCTGAGCCTACAGCGTTACACCTGACAAATTCATCACATGCATACATAAAGGAATAAAACAGCTCCAGATAATTGCAGGGCACGAGAACATGTTCAGTGTCGTCTGAAGCTTGGCGAAATTAATTTTCCTGACAGCTTGTTTAAAATGGAAACAGGCTGTGCAATTAAAATAAGGAAAACCCACGCAGATGGCATGCTGCGTGGTCGGTGGGGTTCACCTTTACCTTTCTGGGGGCAGCTGGGGAGGTGAGAATGCGGGGCTGTCCCCTGGCTGAAGGCTGCAGAACGTGACACTCCTTCACTGCAAGTTTGTGCAATGCCCATCTGCTTTCCTCGTGCTGTACCTTGCAGGTCCCAGCCCTCTTTTTCTCCTCCTTTTCTGGATGTCAGCATTTCCCAGAGGTCGTTATGCCCTGGGCCCTTTCCTCTGTCACCGAGTGCAGGATGTCAGGCACTGATTTTCAAGAATGGCAGCTTTAAGTTCAGCTTCCCTCATTTAACCATCATTAGCACTTGTCTGTGAAGCACCAGGCACAAATCAGCACTGTATTAATCGGAGCAACAGAAAAGCCAGGCTGTTAATCTTCACCATGTGCCTCTCAGAGGGGATTTCACTTGAATGTTGTTTGCATTAAATATGATACCAACTGCTGGATATGCAGTTATAAATAAATTAAAGGCCACAGTTAAGTCAAATACTGTCCCACTGCTGAGTGCAGACTCCAGTGTGAGCTCTGTTTACAACAACGAGCACAGATTCGGTGCTGGAGGAAACGGGAGCAGCAAGTTCTGCCCTCAGTGCTCTGGGAAACTCATTCTGGGGACAATTAACCTCTCCTGCAGAAGTCTGTACCCTTCCAAGGGGTCTTCCAGTTCTTCAGGCAGCACCATGGGTTGGTGACTGCAGTCAGGTATCTCGGCATTGGTATGAACCCTTCCTCCCACAGTGCTTTATCACACACTTGGAGGTGGAGGATGAGGAAGCGTGACAGTGTCCTAAGGCCGTAACTGACAGTGATGAAAAGAACGAAGTGTGGGCTGCGGGGAGGGACATTTCTGTGAGTTTCTCTTGTGAATGAAACGAGTAAATTAAACGTATAAATTGTCCTCTTGAGGATAAAATGTAAGAAGGAATCAATAGAATGATGCAGGCAATGAGCTAAACTTTCCCAGTGGCTGTGTGCGTTGCATTTTAATGAGACGATTTAGAAAAAATCACAGAAGAGGGGCGAAAAGCAAATTAATATTAAATTGGTATTGAACATGCTCAGATACTTGTGGGCTTAGAAAACCCACTCTCTGGGAGAGCAGGGTGCTGCAGTCCTACCACCGACTGAGACCGCATTCATGCGGTTCAGCTCCACGGACCTGCATTGCTCTTGATTATGTTGCAATGACTGGGATGTGGCATCGCAACAACCCCATTAATTAGCTGCTTGGAGCCCTGATCCAAACCAGGGCTCTGCTGAGCTAAACGTTGCCCTGCATCAAAGCGCTCCCAGCTGCCGTGCAGCAGGTCTGTGCTGCAGAGATGTGCTTGGAGAAGAGGAGTTGGTAGAGCAGACCCTGCTCCTCCGTGCTGAAGGAGGAAGGCAGTGAGATGGTAGAGGGACAAGAAGCAGAAGCGAGCCCAGCAGGTGAGCATTGCTCAGGGCAGGAGAGGAGCCACCACCCCGTGGTGGGAATGGAGCCAATGCGGGCATCGAGTTGCTCCAAGTGGCTGCAGTGAAGGCCCACAGAGGGTTCCAGGGCCCTCAGCTCCTTCCTTTCAAAGCAGCTTCCACAGTAGAAGAGCTCCCTGAAGGAGGAACCGACCTCCAGGAGCAAGATAATAGGTTTGCTTCCAGGACCACAAGTTGGCTCTAACAGCGGCGGCCTTAAATTTATTCTTTATTACCTAGAGGGAGTAGTAGTTGGCAGGAAGTACCAGAGGGTATTTGCAAAGAGAAGGGAACACGTTGCTGAAATCAGATTATATCCCCAGCCCTGTCTAGGCTGCCTGTTCCTCTTCTATATATTTAGAAATCCGCTTGGCAAAGAGACAACTTTATAAAGGGAGATTTACAGCACAGGGTGCGGTATCTGGGGAGACGTAAACCTGCAGGCTGGCTGCAATCTGTGGGCGAGAAGCATGGGCTGAGGGCGGGTGCTGCTGGGTGGTGCTGCTGCCCCCAGGGCACGGCCACAGCCCAGCGGCTGCTCTGAACCCCCAAATTACAGAGATCCAAAGGGCTTTCTGCTACATGTGGCTTCACAATTTAGAGGTGCCTCCGGGTGCCATTTGTGAGCGCTTATTATAGAAGAGATGCTTTTCTTCCCTCCCGTTCAGATATGGAAGACTTTGTGAAAAGTTATCTTTTAAAAATTTCGACTAGAAAATCTCCTCATCTGTCTTCAAGCTGACAACCATCGCCAGCCCCTGAGAAATTAACAGCTTCAAAGAAACTGATCTTTCTCTCTCAAACAAAAGTTCAGTTAAAAAGACCTTGCTCACTGTTATTTTATTTCCTCAGCAGAGATGAGCTGCCATGGAGCCGTGCCCAGCAGCGCACTTTCTGCTCTGACAAATGTTGAAGTGGGAAAGCCACAGGAGATGAGAAGCAAACAACGCAGCCATGTCCAGCCCTGTCCTGCAGCATCCTCTGCCCCATAGGAGCGGGAGGGACAGGTTTGCGGTGGCCCAGAGTGGAGGAGGCCGATGGACACAGTGCGCTCACAGGGATGGAGCACAGGATACCAAAGTGTCTCACTGCTGCTGCCCTCCCACCCATAGAAAATTTAACAGCTGACACTTTCAATGCAGGGAAATGCTGGGAATGAACCGGGTGGCTCAGAAATTTCTTCTTCCCAGAGAGGCCTGGTACTCCATCGCCACCACCTACTTGTTCAAAGCCAACCCCTGGTCCTTGTTTCTTGAATAACTCATCAGCTTGACTGATTTATTGTCGGTGAAGGTAGAAAAATGGCTGGGGAAGCTCAGAGCTCATAATCTGCTTTTCTCTGCCACACCAGACTGAACAGTGAGAGGGATGTGGGGTATGGAGATAAGGGAGCGCGGGTGTTGGAAGCACCTCCAACTTCACATGGCGTGAGTGCTCTACACTGGAGAGCAACCAGGCAGATTGGGAGTGTAATAACAGAGCTTCATCTGCTTTGTGCAATGAAAGGAGGGATGGCAGCACCGGGGCTTGCTGTGCTGGCATCTAGCAATGCCTGCTTTAGGGCTCAATGGCCACAATGCTCAGAACTCATCAGCTCAGGGTCCCACCATGCTCCGAACCTCTCTGGACACTTTGCTCAAATGCTGGCCCTTCCTTACAACAGCACTCGCCTTGCCATGTCCCTTAGCAAGCTGTGTCCCTTAGCAAGCTGTGAAATGTGATGGTGACACCATTGGTGCCCCTGCCCAGGGTCCCATGGTGGACGCAGCCATCAGCTGCACTGGGCAGGACACAGGAAGCACAGGTGCCATCTGCACATCTCCAGCAGATGCTGCGCAGAGACGATAGAAAAAGCCTTCAAGGGGAAGGAGGGGGAAGCAGGGAGAAGACAATTAAATAGCTGCTTTAAATGATCTGGAAGGAGATTAAAGGCAGCTGCATTTTTTTTTTCTCTCTGGGAAGAGGAGCCACTAGAATACCTTCATCTCTTCTGCTTTTACAAAGTGCCGTTAAGAGGAAAATGCAAGAGCTGAATTGATCGGCCACATTTCCTCACTTTTGATTCCCTCCAGCTGACATCTTGAGAAGGGGGCTGGAGAGGGAAAAAATATCAAGTGAATTAAAATCAATTGGGGGGGGGGGAAGAGAAGAAATTATGTAAGAACTGGCAGAACACAGCAGGCCAAGTGGTTATGTAAAGCAACAAACACAGGAGCTTACTGAAGTCAGATCCAGCTGTACGATGGACCGCGTGTAAATGGCCTGGGACTGGGTGGGCTGTGTTTGCTGAACTCAGGTCCCATGGACCTGTGCAGTCTGTGGGAAGAGGCAGGTTTTTAGAGTCTTGCATCGGACACAGTCCTGCCACAAAGGAGCTGACCCACGCTGCTGCTGAACGGGATCACCTGGTGGGCAGAGACCCTGTGCCTCTATCCAAAATAGCTTCATCAGCCGGGCTCCAGGGGTAGGATTATCACTGTGCGAGTGACTGAAAACAGCCCTGCTACTAAAAGCCATAGCAGGAGTTTGGCTGTGATGTAAGGAAAAGAGACCAGCCTCAGTTCCTCTAGCCAACGTTAGTATAAACGCAGAATTCCTGAACTGAAGCCATCGACTAATCCTGGATACAATATGGAAGAAAACATGGAGAGAATTCAGCCCTTTGGTTTTACTCACTGCTGTTTTTTATGTGCTATGGAGAGACCCTTGCCAGGTTTATTTGCACGGCCCATGGACCTGCCAGGCATCCTGCCACATGTCCTCACTGCATAAGGTGTAAGGGAATGCTTGCAACATCGCATGGGATGCTGGGCCCCTTGGATAAATGGGGGTTGAATAGATGAACATGGAAACGTGCTTAGGACCATGGAAACGTTCAGGCCAGCTGCCTTGTGCGAGGGATCTTGCGCACAAGAAAGAGCTCCTCCATCCCAGCCCCAGTGTCTGCTCCCTCCTTCACATCCCATCAGATCTGAAGCCCTTCAGCACATTCCTTCAATGCAAGAGGAAATAAAGCAGAGTGCCTACTCGGGCAAAAGGTTGTTTCATGTGCAGTGTTATTTACTCTACCATTAGCAGAGTTCATAAAACAACAAATAACAGACCTGCAGGGTGAGAGAGCTGCAGCCACACAAGAGTGGGATGACGCACAGAAGAACTGCATGGAAAAAGTCCACCCAAAACCAGCGAGAGACACACAGCTCCCAGTGTGCTTCCCCTAGCAAGTAATCAACTTGGAGCCCATGGAGCTGTGATGGTTTATGGAGGTTCAGGGCCTGCTGCCATGTGTTTTAATAAATGGGTTCACACCAACTGTCTGTGTCAATAAACGACCAGAGTGTGTCAGATGCCCTACACAGGCATACAAACAGCAAGCCTTCAGAAAGGGGTAACGTGAACTGCCCTACTGAGACCAAGAGGCTGCAAGTGGCCCAGACTGAGTCTGGGGGACGTTCTGCAGCAGGGCCACCACACCTGGGTTGTGCCACACCGTGGCACTAAAGGAAAACGGTGTTTGCACTGCCACCTGGACATTAAAATGTAGATCTTTCTGGAACAGGGTGGAAAGTGCATGCTGCTGGATGTGGGGCAGTCACTGAGCAGTCCCCTGCTTTGAGAGCAAAACCACGAGCAGCCAAACAAGCACAAGTGCTGACCCGCAGGGGAACAGAGCGCACATGTCGCTCTGCCTCGCTGCTCTTGTATCTGGTGGTGCCACAACGAGCAGCTGTTATAACCTCCTCCAGCTGAAGTGGCACGAAAACATTAATTTACTTGTATGGAAATGGCTTTGAGAGGTGCTTAATTTGTATGGGAAAAAAAAAAACCAACACATAAAATTGGCTGCAGTGTGTGCTAGAGGATGTGTGCCAGTTAAAGTGTTAACTAGATCTAAATGATGTACTATAATGGACTTATTCCTGCGACCAGATCCCAAAACGATGCCAACATCCAAACCAGACGCCCCTAACAGACAGAAGGAAAAGGCGAGCTTGGCACTGAGGAGAACATAATAAACCAGGTTCACAGCCTGCCTTCAGCAGCTGCGGGGCTGCTGATAAACAAAGCTGGGAAGCAGTGCTGCTGTAAGGAATTAAATGCCAGAGGTCGTGCGGAGCTCACACCGTGATGGCACGAGGCGGGATGCTCAGCGCCCCGCGGTGCTGATGGGTGACACCCCGCAGAACGCTCATGTGTTGCTCTGCCTGCTTAGCAGCGTGTGCTGCACTGAGCGATCTGTAATCACTAGAGGAATGCCACGAATTACTTCTTAGAGTTGCGCGGTTTGAGTGGCACACGTTAAGTAATACGAGCAAAAATCGAGCGTGTGGCGTGTTGTTTGAGTGGTTAACTCTTCTTCTCTTTCTGTATGGAAACCTGGTTGCTCACACAGTGCAGTTTCCTTTGGGAATGTCCATCAGAACTTCAAGACACCGAGCAAAGAGTGAGGAACTTTGTCAAAACGAGCCTTCAGTGAGAGCACCCAACACTCACCCTGGGAAGGAGAGCATCCTCCCGGGCTCCGCAGGGCGCACACTGGGCTTTGAGTCTATAAATGGTTACATTTGCTCTGTTTAGGGCCTGGCTTGCAATTAGTCACCAAATAAAACCTCTTGGAGAACGGATGGTTTCAACAAATAAATAAATAAATAAATAAATAAAATAAAATCCCAATTTACTTCAGGCAGTTGGCCAAACAGGAAGAGTGAAATATGTCGAGTGATTTAACTCAAGAGATTTGCCAGCTTGAGCAAATGTATCACTGCTCTGATTAATTTAAAAGCAGAAAATGAACGAAAGAGATGGAGAGACCTGCTCTGAAGCAGCCTCAGTCCTCTGCAGAACTCAAGGCTCCGGATTTCTGAACTGCGGGACCTTTGCACATCACTCTCCCGCATTACCATTGCCCTTTCTTTCACAGGTCTTCCATTACTCGTTTTTTTTTTCTTGAACCCCTGCACAGCTTACAACGTAAGAATGCTCGATCACACGCTGTGCAATGGTTTCCCTTAATGCACTTCAAACCCGACTTGCAGCTGCTTTGCTTACTCACTCTGCAGCCCTTCCTGACCCAGGGCCCTGCTTCACGTTGGGTGCTGCCTTCTTGTCTGGAGGAATGAGCCCCAAGCCATGAAATTAGCTCCTATCTTAGCAAATTTACATTTGTAGCCAGGTCCCCCGAGAAGGAAAGGTATGCTGCTCCCCTGCTGCCCCCACAGCTGCCTCCTTCCTTTTACTTTTCAGTACAACCACAAGTGAAATGATAATTAAAAATGTAAGGAAGAGGCCACAGGCAAACTTCATACACAATGCATTAATGTCTGCCTGTCTTTTACTTGGATAACAGGATAAGGTAGATGCTGAATAACAGCAAGACTGTAAAATACATTGAGAATTGTTCAATCTCTGTAGACACGGCTAGGAAATAATCCGCTCTCCTTAGCCCTATCGTGTTAACACAAAGCACCGGTTTAATCCTTAAGGGAAGATGAGTGGAAATAATGCATTCCAGCCACATTGTTCTTAAATCAGATGGCTCACGCCTCCTTAGAGAATAGAGAATTTGGGTTAAGCTCACTGGGCTGCCACTAAGAAAAGCTACAAAGCTACAGGAGGAACAGCCTCCATGATCCGAAAGTGAAAGTTAGGTGCGGAGAGAAAATTCGGGGCAAATTCAGTGCTTCTGTGGGGGCTGGATTTTGGTCACTGGAACAGCAGTGCAGTGGGAAACTCTGAGAGACATCCCATAACATCTGAAGGCTCTGAGCTTATTCCTGGCTGTACCCTCGCCCACTTTTAGTGGGAGGAATCCTGTTTCCATTTAAGTTCTTTTCCTTTAACCGCAGGAACATTTTGAAGGCTTTAGTACACTTGCAGTTTTAAACCCTAACTGGCTATAGATTAGACCCACCTGAAATTCATGTTCCAAATAGAAGATTGAGAAGCTATCACACGTAAGCCTGGCAAAGGAGCTATGGAGATTGGTGTCTTGCTCTTTCTGCCTTTCCTTCCACTTCTCTTACATTTTTCAAGCCTAATGCTCCAGTGAACAAATGCCTCAACCCCTCAGAGCGCTGGAGCACTGTGAGTGGTGATGCTCAAATCCTTTCCACGCATGGGAGTGTTATGTTAAGCAGTGCATGGAGACCAGCAAAGCCTTTCTGAAGTCAGGAAGGGGGCCGCTACCTAAACCAGCTATGGTTTTCCCCAGACAGCCAAAACAGCAGCCGCTAGCTTTGCAGCTGCTGTTCCTCTCGGCTGCCTATGCTGCCCAAAACTTTCGGAAATCTGTCTGTTACTTCACAGACAAAATGAGCTCTGGGTCATCCAAAGAAGCTGGGAGGGAGAGGAGAGCAGAAAGATGGGTTTATTCACCCCGATGCTGCTGGTCCCTTTCCAGCCGAAGGGGAGGAGGTGCAAAGACAGGCTGAGGATCTCTGTAGGGAGGAGACACCGGGGTGCGGGACACAGGGCCCCGCTCCGGGACAGGGCGGGCTGCGGGCAGCTCCGGGGCGGCTGCTCCGGGGGGGCTGCGCCATCCGGGGACCGGACTTACCCCGCAGCGGGATTCACACCGGTGCGGGCTCTCAGCCCGGCGCTGGGGGGCAGGAGGAGCATGGGGCACAGCAAACAGAGCCGACACCCCCCTAACCCCGAGACCCCGCCGTCTGCCCGCACCCCGGGCCGTCCCGTCCCGTCGGGGCTGCTCCGCTCCCCCGCTTCCCAAAGCAGGTTCCCCCGCCTCGTCTCCCCCATCCACTCCTCCCGTCTCTCGGCAAAGTTTGGGCTTTCCCAGCTCAGGGAAGGCGCGGCTGCCCGGTCCCGGCTGCTCGGGGTCCTCACCTGGATGACCGTCTTCAGCGTGGTGGTGTTCACGATGGCGGTGCAGATGATGGAATCCGGATCCTGATCCTTAGCATAAATCTCCCCCATGGTGAAGATCATGGGGATGGCGAGGAGGAAGGAGGCAATCCAGATGCAGCTGATGAACTTCTTGGTGCGGCTGCGGGACATGATGCTCTTGGCTTTGAAGGGGTGGCAGATGGCCATGTAGCGCTCCACGCTGAGGCTGGCGATGTTGAGCGCCGTAGCGTAGGTGCAGGCGTCCCGGAGGAAGTAGTAGCCCTTGCAGACAGCTCCCCCGAAAGCCCAGGGGTGATGGACCCAGATGAAGTTGTAGAGCTCGATGGGCATGCAGAGGAGGAAGATGAGGAGGTCGGAGAAGGCGAGGCTAGCCAGGTGGTAGTGCACCGTGCTCTGCAGGTTCTGCAGCGACTTCTTGCGCACCAGCGTGTACGCCGTGATGGAGTTCCCCACGGTGCCCACCAAAAAGAGAGCCAGGTAGATGACGGTCACCATGACTTTGGAGTAGATATCGGTGTTGACGTCCAGATCCTCCTCGTCGGGTCCTTTGGAGAGCAGGTCGGAGCGGTTGGAGGCGTTGGGGTGGAGGTGCTGGGAGCTGCCGGGCACGGCCGGGGCCGTGGCGTTGGGGTGCATCTCGCGGCCGGGCCGCCCCGCCGGGGCTGCAGCTCGGAGCCGCCGCCCGCCCCGACGTGCCGCTGCCCCCAGCGAGGAAACTTGGCTCGTTTTAATGCGGCGGGGAGGAGGCGCTTGCCGCTGCCGGGCTGCTGTGTGTGTGTGTGAGTGTGTGACACACAGACACACACACCGGAGCAGCCTCGCCGCGCTTTGTGCAGCCCGCAGCTCTGGAATCTCCTCCCTGCAGCTCCCCGGAGCCCAGATGTGCCCGGGCACGGCAGGAGCCTCCCTGCACACGCACATACACACACGCACACACACACGCACACCGCCGCCAGCCTCGCACAGCCGCGCCAGCAGACGCCGCACCGCCGCCCCCCGCGCTGCCTTCCCCCGGCCCCGGGGACGCCCCCTCCGCTCGGCTCCCCCTGCCCCAGCCCCGTCGCCAAGCGGCTTCGGCAGCCCCAGCCCGGTGCTCGAACTGGAGCCGATGGGGAGGAGCGGTTGGGCTGGGGAGAGGAGGCTGCGGAGCCCCGGGAGCTGGGACAAGACCCCCCTCCTCCCGTTGGAACCCCCCTTCTCCATCCCATGTAAAGTCAGGCACAGAGGCAGGGCTGTAAGGTGAGGGCTGGCAGGGGGCTGGGAAGGGGCACGAGCCCTATTACCCCCCCCACCTCGTTCCCCCAGTCATGAGAGGCACCAGCAATGCACCCCTGGACATCCCCATGCCCTGCCAGCCTCCAAATACCCACACACTCTGCTGCTTCTAGGAGAAAAGCATTTAAAATGCATTTAATGCATTTAAAACACATAAAAATATGTACCTCTGCCCTGAGACTTCTCAGCCCTACAACACAGCGGCATCAGCAGTGAGCTGCTTTGCTTTGATCCCCATATGTCACTTTTCCCTTATCTCCACATCCTCCAATCTGGAGACGAGTGGTCCTCTCTGAGCCGCTCTGTTGCAGGGGCTGCGAGGATGCCATGGTGATGCTGAGGGTGATAAGTGGATCCCCCACAGCAAAGGGCCCCCCAGGATGGGGGCTATTATTTTCTCAGGCTCGGGGTGCTGAGCTGGCTGCTGCCTTGTAAAACCTCAGTGAGCTGTTCACTCAGTTGTCTTTACGATAAAGCTCTTTACTACTGCACAGAGATCTAGGAAATCCCATCCAGGGATTTCCCATGCACTGATTTGGCCAAGGCAACCGTAACTTGTCTGAATTTATTTGCTGACAGATGTTGTATTTCCAAACACCGGTGGGCTCTGAGTGCACTGATGTCCTGCACACCACTTATCTATTTGATGCAAGAAGATGTCTAATCCCGCAGTCAATCAAATAATCTCTGCATGCACATAGTGGACTTTACACAGCCAGCCATCAATGGCCAACATTCCCCCAAATTTCTCTTAAATCCAGCTGACAGGATCACCACGGAAGGCTGACCAAAATCAGATTTATTTAGTCTTATGTAGTCATACAAACACGGAGAGAAATGTTTTCTAGCATTCATCCCACACTGGTTTGCAGAATGACTAATAATCTCTTAGCACCACCGATCCTTTTATCTACAAGTTTTTGTTATGAGGTCTCCATCAGCAGAGAGGAGTTTGCCAGGGCTGGGTCCCCAGCTGCTCTCACTCCTTGTTCCTGCTCTTTGGGCTGCTGTCGGAAGTATGTCTGCAGCTGGGAATCTGCTCTTTTCCCAGATTCCCAGTGTTCCTATTCCTTATCTCCCCCATTTGCAGGATCTTATGGCCCTGCGATCCAAGCCCAAACCCATGCTTCTGCACTAAAGCACATCTCCCCGAGGCAGTGAAAGAGTTCCTTTGGGATCCTTGTCCATAATAAAGAGTTATTGTCCCTTCCTGGCCCTGTAACTTCATTTTGGCCTTGTGGAAAGCAATTGCTATCCCCATAAACTAGATACCCATCTGCTGGTCTAATTTTACAGTGTGTATGTGCACGTTTATATCAATAGCTGTCTCTAGAAATGCTCTGTTTTGGATTCTGTTGCCTCGTGTTTCTGCACACAGACAATGCAGGCACGGCTGCTGACAAGGAAGATAGTGCATCTCCTCACTCTGTCCCAGCAGCTGTTCCTGAGTGCTCCAGGTACCACCTCCTCCACTTTAACCTCTGTGCCAAGTGTTGGCAGAGAATACTCCAAGATACAGTTAAAAGAGAATTCTAATTACACTCGGAAATATCAGCTACCTGGAGTCAATGTAGCTGTTGATTTACAACCAGCACTTCAACAGGCTGGTGCAGTTAGTGTCAACTGCCAAATCTCTGCTTTCATAAAAGTGCATTGGAGGGGCACCTCGTTCTCAGCTCTTCCTAGCAGATGAGGCTCAATAGGAAGGACGTCAACGCATTGCTCCTCTATCAACACAACTAGCTAGCTTGCACTTCTTGTACAGTCATCAGAGAGCATGAGTGCATGACTAGATGTGAAATCACAAAGTGGCTCTCCAGTGTACATCGGTGCTGGCAAATTTACCACCAATTTATCCTAGCTGAGCCTGAGTGTGCTGGCTTCCCAGAGTCAGCCTGCTGACATGCAGCCTTGCCATTCCCCATTGCAGAAGCACGGGTCACCTTGTGAAGAAAAAAATAAAAGAAAGCCTTGGCATATCACCAGATGGAAAAGGGTCAACCTCTCTCATATCTTTATAGGAAGATTTTTGTTCTACCTTCGGTCCTCATATCACTGTTACAGGGCTGGATACCTGCCTGTGCTCCAGAGCTGACCCCTGAAAGCCCTTCCTTTGGAATGGGCAGAGCTGTAGTGCCAAATGAAGACACCAGCCCATGGACAACGTTGCCCAACACACCGTTAGCATCCCTAATTGTTTGTGCACGACCTGAAGGAGACGTGCAGTCCCCTTCCTTGTGTGGGATATTGAAATTAATGCTAAACTATCTCTTCTTGCCTTCACCTCTGCACCCTGCAGGGATGTAATCCATATTCTCCTTCAAGCAAAAGCAGAGCCGGAGGTGCATTGTTCTCTTCTTGTGCGCTAAAGCTTCCTGCCTAAATCCCTGCTGTTTGTTTCTGAACTAGCCGACCTTTTAGCTAAGCTGGGCTCTTTTTAATATATTTTGTATGTGTATGCCTGTGGCTTAGAAAGGAAAAGAATCATGGAAACCAACAGGCTCCTGATCTCAAATGTTACAGCAAGGCATTTACTTAAAATCTTGCAGGAAAATATCACCTAAAGACCTTGCCTATTAAAACTTCCTGGACAGTGAGCTGAGGGTCCCACAGTGAGCAGGATACAAGGTCCCCAGGTTGCCTCACTCCCTTTTATGTTGACCCAAGTGTTTTTCTTCTTTGCTATTCCCGTTGCAGCTGGGACCTCTAGGAATTTTTCATGTTAACCCTATTGCAGGCTGATTTCTCTAGGTGAGATTTTTCTGAAGGACAAAGAAAGCAGCGAAGAGAAACCTCTGCAAAAAGCAGATGCTAAAAGACAGAGTCAGCCTTTTCCTTTTGCTGAGATCACAGCTCCCCATCCTAAATATCTGTTAGAGGAGGTTCCTGATTCAAACCTATAAAGTCAGATCCCACTGAAATCAGTGGGATAGGTACTCTCTAAAAGACATCCCTAAAAGACAGGGGTGTGTAAGGTGGGTTAGTAAGATACAATCCTGGGGATGTACAAGGAAGATTTGTTCAAAAACAAGAAAGTGAGGAAGAAATAAGTGATAGAAACGTGGGCACATATCAGCTTTGTTGATTATAATATTGGCTGCATCATTACTTACAAGCATTGCATCACTCAACATATTGCAAAATAAAGTATTGCTGGTTTTATTGCTAGCAATAAAAGATTCCCAACTGCTGCATGTTATTTACTGTATTTGGCTGAAGTGATTTCAGGAGAATATTTTAAGTGGAAACTGTTGATACATGGGATATTGATTGCCTCTGATCTTCATAGCAGGAAACTGCTGAGACCCCTCAGTGTGAGCACAGTGGTGTGTGCGTTGGCAAAGCAGAGGGACCATACCCAGCACAGACCAGTGATCACATACCCCAGTGTTGTGTCCCTGGACAAATCTAAAAGAAAATAGGGAAGTGGACAACAGAGCACACTGGGGTGTGTATGATGATGTTGGTAAGAATATTTCCCTGAAGAAGGATCAATCTCTGGGAAAGGACAGCTGGGAAATGAGGTGTCCAGATTCTTCGTACAAGCCTTATCTTCTGTGTGCTGGGTGTTCACATTCATCCCTTTACTTCAGCAAAATTCCTTTAAAATTAGCAGATTTTTTGGCTGATAGACGTTGTAATATTTATCTCAGACAGAGCCAGATGTGTTAACTGGACACACACAGAAGATACCAGCTGCTTTAGTTCAGAGATAAAAGCAGATTTTGGATCCCCTGAGTTGTTATTGCAACAAGCCCAAATCAGATTCCTTGTGGCAACAAACACACTTTGTTTTCATATACGATATAAATGTCCAACATGCAATGAGTTCTGCTCGTGCATTTCCACGCAGCTTCCCTTTGAAAATCCTGTTTTAACCCAGGAAAAAATACAATGAAAAGAGTCAGAGGAATGCAAGCGGAGAGTTTGCACTTGCTGCAGCCCCTGAGGCTTTGGCCCGGCTCTGGCACCCGCAGTGCAGGCAGGCAGCCCCCTGCCTCTCAGGGATGCCATCTGCCTTCCCAGCCCTGGAGCTTCCAACAGCTCAGCTCAGCAGTGCACTGTGAGGCACAGAGCTAAATCTTCTTTAAGACACAGATGTATTTGCACTGCCTGTAGGCCCCCAGCCCGCACACCTCGAGGGCAAGCTGTGTGAGGAGGGGCTGATGTCGCTGGGTTTGCTGGTTGCGGAGCAGGCTGAGGGTAGGCCTCATGGCGGCCTGCAGCTCCTCACAGGGGGAGGAGGGGCAGCCCTGAGCTCTGCTCTCTTCTTATTACATCCCACGCTGGTGGGGCCTTCTCCTGGGTGATCAGTCACTGAACGCCGTAACGCTTTTCCTCTCTCTGGTTGTGTGCCTGCTGTGAGACAGACAGGACCTCAGGCCTCCAGCATGTGGTGGGGGCACCCATGGGGTCCAAGATGGCAGGGACTGGGTGTCTGGTGCCCATCCCTGCTCGGGTCCCTCACACCCGTCTGCCATGGAGGCTGGGGCTGCAGGATACACCAGGGCTGTCTCCAGAGCAGTTCCCAGTAGAAATTTTCCTGGGACAGCCTACAATGGCTTTGAGTCACTCTGTGCCACTTCAGCAGACACAGAAATCTGGCAGTTTGTGCCTTCCAAAGCACACTGTGACCTGCTGCGAGCATGTTTAGTTTGTACTGTGCAATCTGCCTTGTTCCTGCTATTCTTCCCTCTAAGAGCCCACATCCTCCCATTTTTTTGCAGAGTGATGGATTTGCCCGAGTCTGAGCTCCTTGCAAGCCAGTGCTGGCATCCCTCTCACCACACAAGCAGAGGATGCAGAGAGGATGTGATGTGCAGAGGAGGTGTGCACCTTCCATGAATGGTGAGATGCTCCATCCTGGTTGTTACCAGGAATGAGAGGCTGCAGAGGGCATTGCTCCCTGAGGTCCATCCCTGCCATTACAGGCAATGCCATTGTGCAGTACCTAGTACCTAGGGTGCAGAAAAGTCCCATTTCTGTCCTGCTGCACCACCTGTAACAGTGCTGCAGGAGCAGGACCTGCTGCTCTGTTGGTGAGTGTGAGCCTGAGAAAAAAAGGTTTATTCCCATACCTGCAGGCCAGCAGACTGTTGAGAACAATTCTCTGTGGACTTCCTGGGGTCATTTCACCCCAGACCATAACACAGAGCAGCGCTCTGACTGCTCTAAACTAAACTGAAGGAGAACAGCCAGAGGAGGCAGGCAGGAAGCTGAAAAGAGAAAAACAGCAAACAAATGGCCAGGAAGGCTAATCAGCTCAGCCTGAGTTAGACAGGGAGCTCATTCAGCGCCTTTCAATGTGATACTGGGGCTTAACTGGGGCTGCATTCACTGCCTGAGAGTTTTTGAAAATCTGATCACAGCTGTTCAGAAAACTGCAGGTACAGAAGAAGTTTGGAAAAAAAAAAAAGCAACAACTTACATGAAATAAATCTTTGGTTGATTTGGCAAGATGCTTACTGAGCACAGGAGCTCTCTGGACTATAGCTATTTTTTTAAACCTTCTCATAAATCACAAACTGTTCTGACTCCAAGGGCAAATATTTCCAACTGTTTCGTTGTTAAAAAATACATGTGTTTTTGCACCATACAAAAAACAACGTCTGCTCTTGCAGCGTGTTCTCCTTTTTGTTTCTAGAGGGTTCCCTCTTCTGATGTTTGCCCTGCCTACACCACAAGTATCTTGTCAAATCCTAATACAAAAACAAACAGGTGATTCTATGGTATCTTTCCTAGAATTGTTCTAGTGCTGTTATATCTGAGAGATGAAGGAAGGTTTCTCACCTGGAGGACCCTAGTAGCACTACAAAGAAAATGCAGGGCAAGATTGTTCTCAGGTTCTTCTTGAATAACATTTAAAGAAGAAAATCTGCCTCTCATGTAGAAATAAGGACCTCTTCTTGTGTGCAAAGAACATTTAAAATAACAGCTTGTTTCTAGCTCAGATTTCACAGCATCTAAAGATGCTGAAACCAAAATCAGTTCTCTTTCAGTGCAGTACAAGTCTCTCTGGCAGTGCTCAAAATAGCAAAAGCTGCACACCCAGCTTTGAATCCAGGGCTGAGTGCTGGAGGAAAAAGTCTAGAAAATGATTTGGGTAGAAGGGTGCATTCATACAAGAAATTGCTAAACATCAGCAGAGCCAGGCTAATGACAGGGGATGAGAAATAGGTTAGAAAAATTAGATGGAGTCCTTCTCACTCAGTAATGGCCATTTCGTGAAAGAAAGTCATATTTCACTACGTGGTAAACATAGAAGTAACAATGAAGATAACTGCCACTAAAGTAGCTGTGAGATGAACCAGCAGACAGTGGAACAGAGTTCAATTAACAGAAAGATTTCTTGAAATGATTTGATTCTTCAGAAGTTGCTCTGATTCTTCAGCTAATCCTTCAACAAATTTTGCAGCCACTAGTCAGCCTGGCACAGGTGTTGTATAGGGTAATGGTGCAGAGAAACAGTCACAGCCTTTGCTTTCCCTGGAGCTACATGGACAAGAGGAATGGTTTAACCTCAGAGCATGGATAAGTTCTCCTCTGCCATCCAGGAACAAGGAGAAACAGAATCTCCACAAATCAAGAATTAAAAACCAAAAGCCACTCTGAACTCGGTGCGGCAGAATCTGTCCCCCGTTTTGCTTGTGTGTGTTTTAGTTTTAGAATCCAGGAGTACACAGGCCCATTTGCTTCTATCCATACCACGATGGAGATCTTCACTTTCCAGGAGCCCCTCCAAGGAGCTTAGAAATATGTCAGTGCCCTCAGGTTATCTGCTTTCTTTGATATGAATGCAAACATTTTTTGCAATGAGCCTAATATGCCAGATAGAATAAGAAATGGGTAGATCTGAGAATATACTTGATAAAGGGCAGACGTGAGAAATAAAATACACATCCTATTGCAATATATTGGAATTACTGGAATAAAAGGGCATTTGTAGATATTGAGTTAAATGCGTGGCATGTCTCAGGCTGATCTCCAAGTAGTGTAGAAAGAAACATTTTTATCCAAAGCATTCTTACTTCAAGATTTAAAAGGGATCATGTTTGCATATTTAACAAAATCTGGTTTCGACCAGAAATTTTTATGGCAGATAAAGGCAGCAAACGTGTGACTCCCAGCCTCACTAACCCAACTGCAGGGGTCCTGCCACAGAGCTTCTCCTGCTGCCCATGATGAGAACGAAGGCAGGATATTTAGCTGCTTTAGCCTCTGCAATGGCAGCTTATCTTGGCTTTCCCAACCTCAAAGCTTAAAGAAGAGAGCTGAAGACAAGGAATCCAAGTAGTCACTTTTTGCTTCAGGGATGAATCCTATTCCTGCTCTGTGGCTTCTGAATTTAATAATGGAGGATTTGGGAGAAAGTGATGCTCCTAGTGTGGAAGAAGTGCAATGGTCTCTTGCTCACTTACTGAAGGGCTGAGTTTCTTCTAGTGCTAAAAGTCTATCAGGGAAATTGAAGGAAAACTTCTGTATAGATTCTTCTTTTGTTAATTGCTGACTTCCCCACAAGCACTATGCTCACAGAAGACTCAAAAATCAAGAAGCTGTTTTCAGCCTTCATTTAACTCATCAAAGGTATTAGCAACAGAGAAGTTGTGGCTAGCGCTGCGAATTCTCCTGTAAAAGTTACACAGTGAATCACTCTTCACTGTTGAGGCCTGCCCACCCTCTGACCGGCCCCGCCGTGTGATAGCCTCCTATTACAGCTCCTCCAGGGACTGCTTATTTAGCAGAGCCAACCCTGTTCTTCCTCTCCAATCTGACAGGGAGCTGCTCTGCTCTGCTCCATGGCAAACAGGAGCTGCTGGTGGATATGTCTCCTCCAGCCCTTGACATCCTCACAGACGTGGCTTCACCTGTCCCCACATCAGAGAGCCATCGTGGATGTGCCTGCTGGCTACAAGGACAAGTTGGAGACAAAGAAATGTGCTCCCAGATTCCTGGAGCACCACTTTCTCAGACCCACAGAGGAGATATGAAACAGTGGGCCTGGATTATGTGAGACAAAGTTTTCCCACAAGGTGTGAGTCCCCTTTGCTTTAAGCAGCTCCAGCTGGATCAGGAGGGCAGCCCCCTGAAGTGAGGACATCTCTGAGCAACTGTGCAGGGTTGGGTGGTTCCTCATAGCATCCATGGCTGCCCTGTCTGGGAGAGACTTCACAAAGAGAAAGCAGGAGCAGATCCAGACCTACTGCAGCCCCTTGTCCCTCCATCCTGCCGGCTTCACCGGCACAGCTACAGTTGTCCAAAAGAAATAGTATTGATCGTCATTAGATTGTGCTGAAGAGAACCTACAAATGATGACAATAATCGCCATCATTCTCATTTGATCGCACAGACAAAGCCCAAAATGAGCCAATAATTTCAGAACTCCCCTTTAAGCGTATTTGATTTTCTCCACAGGAAATCACAAGTTTTGCTGTTGTTCTTGAAAGGTGTTACATAAAACTCAGTACAAAGCAGATTAAGTTTCTTTATTGACTTTTTGTGGAAGGTAGATGGAAACAGCTTTATTGGGCATCTTGTCTGTGTTCTATCCCAGACTGGTGGCTGGGCGAGCCCCATCCTGCCTCCCTGACCTCCCAGACTCACTCCAGAAACAAGGAATTTCTGATTTTTGCCTCCTCTCAGCTAACTCTGGGAGCTAACCAGCAGGCTGGATTCACATCGTATCACTAACATGTTTCAGCCTTCCCATGACACCACCTAGATCAAATTGAGTGGAGAGTGGAGAAACAGCAGGGCCAAAATCAATGCCCTTCCTCTAACTCAGTATGCACATATCTTGGTATTTTGAGCTAATCATTCCAGCTTGTGTTTATGTGGTGTCTTTTTTTGTTTTGCTTGTTTGTTGGCTTTTTTTTTTTTTTTTTTTTTTGGCAACCTAGAAAATAGCAGCAGATCCTCGCGCTTGGTTTTGGCTTTGAGCTTGGTATGGCCAGCAAACACCTCAAGCACAACCTCCCTTACACTGCCTTCTGGTTCCAGCAGCTCGTGGGTCTGCTGGCAGCGTTGCAGTGCCTGGTCCTACATGGCTTAGATGGAGTGAAGTGATTTTGTGATTACTTACATGAGGCTCAGACAGCAACCATCATCCCAGAACGTTATCGCTACACTGGCACAGATGAGTGAAGCAAATGTTACGTGATCAAATGCGAAGAAATGCTCTTGCGTTGGAATAAAGCAAATATTGCAGCTCAGTTTGCAATAACACTCCAGGTAACTTGCTATTACTGCTCAGAGCTGCTGTTGTTGGAATTTGGCTCAGCCCCAGCAGTGCAATAATGTGCATAATTACCTGTCTCTGTGCCCATTCTCGGGTCACAGCCCCCCTGACTGCAGCTGATCTGGGCAGCACATCCAGCCTGCACTGCACTGCCTTGATATTTTGAAGGTAATAATTGAGTCCTCTTGTACATGAAGTTAGACTTATTTCAACAGGCTGAAAATATGATGTGCACAGTATCTGTAAATACTGTACATATTAAGGTATATAGTATGGTATAAATGAATTTTGGTCCATGAGAGAAATCGTAGCCTAAACTTTCTCTTCCCAGTTCTGCCCACTGAAGATTTTTTTTTTCTGCAGAAAGAAGATATAACTCCCCACATCAATAATCTATTCTGAGCATGGGGTGAGAGGATGTTAAATGCTAAACCTCTAAATTAAACACAGCAATGTCTGCTTTTCAGGCAGGAACTCCCTCCCTTGAGATGCTCTTTTGCAGGTCTGTCCAGTGGAACCATGGTTGGATCAGCCAACAGCTGGGTCCACCCAGCATGACCGCAGAGCTGCAGCCCCACACATGGTAGCACACAGGTTTTCTTTTGGGGAGCCAGCTCTGCCTGTGCTGAGGTGATCTCTGTGTGTTCCCAGATGCTCCAAGGCAGCTTCGTGGTTTAGGAATTAAAATTTTCTGAAGGACATTGCTGTAATTACAAATTAAATGCTTGAATAATTCCAGAAATTGGTTTGAACTAGAAAATACTTCACCTAAAAGAATAATTTGCTCAAAAATGGGGGAAAAAAGGAGCTCAAGGAAGAGCAACCAGTTTGAGCATAGCGAGTGCTCAGAAAGAGGGAATGAGTGTGAATATTTATCATCAATAATTTACCTTTATGTTACCCTCACAGAAGGGAGAATTCTGAAAATAAAATCCATGAACCTATTGGGGTAAATATTAAGCTTGAATTTATGTTCATACTTAAACACATTAAGTAAGATTTAGTGATGCCCCTGTGGTACACAAATGCATCAAAATGGAGGTATCTGTGCCTTAGGGACGTGAGTCCTACGTAGTTTCCATAGCAAATTCGGTGCCTGTGGTAGAATAACAAATTAAAATAAAGATGGGAAAAGAGTTGCTGAAAAAGGCTCTGATGTCAGAGCCATTGAGAGGTGTAACATTTTGTTCAAGACTTTGGTCAATGCTGTGTTCATGGAGCAGAACCCATCCTGGATCACAGCTTGGCACTTCGCAGTTGTTAGCTGGGGACTGACTTATCCACCACCTCCCTCCTACTCAGAATTCTAGCATGTACTGTCAAATTTGATTGAAATTGGTGAACATATTGGCTATTATGCGTACATACACAGCTTAGTAAGTTTTGCATCCAACCTGAAAAAGCAAAGCAATCTTAAGCAGCAGACTGGAAATGGAATCCATACAATCTTCTCACATTTGTTCTGGAAGTTGGAGCAAAAAAGAGGAACCTCGGGTCCAAGGAAGGAAATGATGACGGGAGCAAATCTGTGGATGTGTAAAGAATTGTTTGGTTTTTGAATAAAGAGTGTGAAAGTCTAAGATAGGAGTTACAGCCTTGAAATGAGGAGGTACAACCTTCAGCTATGGGTGCACAGATCTGGTGTAAATTAAAACAGAGATGGGAATCCAAAATGCTTCTCTTCAACTTGACAACATGTCCTGTAACATCCCCACTTCTCTGTGGCTTGTGCCTGTTGGTTTATACTCATTGCCTTCCCAATAATGACTGAACCATCGATTCACTGAAATAAACTCTCCCTTCGTGCATCTCAGATACATAACCACAAAGTTGGGAAGAAAAATAGCACCTCCCGCTCAACAGGTCACTGCAACTTACTGCAAACAGCCTAGGGAGATGCGGATAATGCAATGGCCCCCCTGCTTAGATGCATCTGATGTTATTAGGTCTTTTTTATAAACCTGATGAACAGTAGCATGGCAGATTCATCGGACTGTCCATGCTACAAAGACAGAAACAATTGGTAGAAAGGGAAAAGAAATCTGCACAGCAGATGGTGCCTCTCTTCTTCTATTCATAAATCAGTAGAAATACCCCCAGGCTCACAAAATCTCTTACTTTGCTGCCGACTGACACTTATTTGAAGCAAACATGAAGATTTTGTAATCAGCCTTGAACGGGAGAAGAGAGAGAATGACTGAGTGAGCGGAGGGGACGGCTTGCCAAATACCTGCAGAACACCTCATTCCTCCCCTTTCTGGAACCTGACAGACAGGTAGAGCCAGATCCAGAGCCCAGAATGTATGGAGTCATCCTTTGGTTCTGCAGGTGGCTGAGGGAGCCTCTGGAATGTGTTAGCACATGTGGTGTGGTGGGATCAGGCACTGCTGGAAATACAGCCTGGCGCGTGGGTCCTGTCCAGCTATGCTCCGGGATTTGTTCTGGTGTTCTTGGCTCTGCTGCCATCTCAGCTGCCCCTCGGGACTGGGAATCAGCTCCTGTGCATAGAGAAAAGATGACAGCCAGCTTCTGAAGCAGGGGCTGACTTTGCTGCGTGATGATGAGAAGCTATGTGGAGAAGACAGAGAGTATAACCTGCGATGAAGCAGTGATGGGAGTACTTCACCTTTCCCAGCAGGTGAGCCGTATCTTCCTTGCACAAGATGGGAGATGAGGAGCCCAGGATCAGCCAGGCTGTTTCTATCCAGCCAAAGTCCCGGCTTCAACCTGACACATTTCTGTGTTGTTTTATTTGAGGAAATCAAGTGTGACCAGGCAGGGCTGGAGGCACAGCAGCTGCTAAAAGGCTTGTGGTGTTGAGAGCTGCCCACCAGGGTGTCCTGAAAGGACATGGAGGTCCAAGGGCAGGAGCTGGCACCATCCCCAGCCTGGGGCACGCATGCACAACAACTCCACAAAAGCAAAGGTATGTTTGCACTTGGTTTTCAGCATTTCTGCCTCTCCAACAGCCCCCACTGCTAACAGCCTCTGTGCCGTGGTGGCAGCACCAGCAGCCAGCCCAGGGACTTGGCCCATCTGAACGCTCACCCTGTGCAGGAGGAGTGCATCAGCTGGAGATGGTGCAGGAAAGCAGGGACTGTTTGGAGCCACAGACTGTTCTTCATCCAGAACAAGATTGAGATGAATTTAACCCATCTGCGACATTGCTCCGTAGAAGGGGGTCACACTGTGCTGTGTGCTCGGATGGGTTCAACACAGCTTAGGGGAACATGCACATCTACCAAGGCTTGGTCCTCCATTTCTGGAGATAGGAAGCTGTGACAGCATCATTCTTGATCAGTATGTTGAGAGGTTTATTGCTATTTAATTTTCAGATCTGCAAAAGTGGTTACAAACGTGAAACTTTGTTTTACTCGTGACTAAAAGCAACATATGATTAGTATAACATTTGGACAAAAGCATCAGTAAAAAAGAAAAGCAGCATATGAGGCAACATATGGTAAATATGTATTTAGAAGCACAGAAAGTAGGCAAACTCATTTGGGTCAAGATTTAATCAGATAATGTTTGGTTTAGATTCAGCACTAATGCTACTTAGGAAGCACATTACATTGGAATCAGAATTTAAAACTCGGTTAATAGCAAATGAAAATAAAAAGCAAGATAAAAAAGAAAGAAAGAAAGAATTGGATGATTTATGGCATGGCAAATTTCCATTTCTTTGACAACCAGAAGATCGAGTCTAATTAAACTGTACACATCAGCTTTCTCCACTTCACTTGCACAAGGCCGGCCAGGGATCGTGTGCATGTGTAATGTGGTTAATAACTAATATCCTTTTGGTTTATTATACTCTATTCATTAGTTTCCAGATTTCAATGAGCTATCATCTTAGACTGTGAAGATGCCCATGAAATGGAGAAGAGGAAGGCCGTGACAATGCTGGAACTCCTTCCATGTGCGAATGGAAGCCCTTATGGTTAAAATGGGTTGGCAGCTCCTGCAGGCTTTTAAGAACATCTCGGTACCAGAGCTGCAATGCAAGAGCATTGCATGTGTGCTTTCTATCACCTCCTGCTTGATGGAGTACATACGCTGTGACTTTTCATGATTCCTCCATTTGACCTCAGCTAGAAAGTGATAAAATATTCACAGAATATCTCCCCTATTTGATTCTGAACCCATCTTGCAGTGGTAGGTATGACTTCATCCATTTGGTGCAAGCCCAAGTGAGAGCTTAAGGTCATGATACAGATCATGGGAGAGGGCACAGAGCGCACAGTAGTAATGGCACGAGACATGGGATTGTTAAGCAGGAATTTCTTTCCTTGGGGATCAGATTTAATTTAGGATCAGGCACCCGATGCCTCTCCCTCTCTTCTGGGGTTAGTGTTTGGTGCAGGGTCTCTAAATTTCCTGCATATTCAAGATCCTACACGTGAAAATCTTGTCATTTTTTATCCCTGGAAATGAAATGAGAGTAGTTTGAGGTTTACTGATTTTTTTCACAGAGGCACCAGGTGGCTGGCAGCGCAGCCGTAGTGCCCAATTAGCAGCAAGCAGAGCAGAAGGCTGCGTGTGAAGGAGCGAGCACAGCACAGCGCTCGCTGAAGGAAGCCAAGCAGATGAAGCTGTGGGATGGAGCCCCTCCAAGTGCAAATCAGAGAAAGAAAGAGGGGCCAAGGTGCTGAGGAAACCCTGGCACCTCTTCCAGGCAGTCACAGGGACCTTACACACCTCTGGTTACTCATCCCTTGCCAGGACACATGCTTTGCCTCAGCCTCTGTGTTGTCTTTCCTAATGAGGGCTGTTGTCCACAGGAGAATGACTGCAGTAACCCCTCGGGAACCGTAACCCATTAAAACATATGGCACCGCTTCTCCGCATCTGCTCAGCTGTGGGAGCATCAGTTCTCACACACAATCCTCGGCGAAGTTGGAGCCGGCAGTACGAGCTCGGGGGACCTATGGATTTTGGGGAATATATTCTGCTCTCCTGGTTTTTGGACCATCTCTTTTAATTCCATCAGATTATGGTGTTAGCGAGAGTAAGGAGGCTTTAAGCTAATGCATTTCCCTTCAGGCTCTGGGGGATTTTCTGCTCTCCTTCTCCTTATAACGCAGAGATGCGATGCAGTTTGGCATGGATACTGAGAATCAGCCTCGCATTTGTGTGCAGGGAGCTTCTCTCAAGTTCTGGGAAGAATTAATATGTCCATCCATTTTTAAAAGAGAAATGAATACAGCAGACTCCAGAAGGGCTTGGGACCTCTGTTGTGATAGTCACCAACAGGTATTAAAAAATCTATGGCTCTACTGCCTGCCCAGGTGATCAGGCAAATGAGAAGGGAATATGTCCAATTTTAACCAAACAGAACAGAGGGCTCAGGTGGAGGATCACATTGCTCTCAGGCACTGCATATTGCCTCTTAGAGCATTGTCAATAGCCACAAGCCAGTAAAAGCAATTACTAGAACATTTTCCCTTTTCTTCTTGCTGGTGATTCAGACCAGTCCCTGCAACACAAGTGATTGCTTCCATTTGCATTAATAGCAACAAAGTTTGAACATGGTTCTCTGAGCATCATCTTTGCTGGTCACACCGGAGAGTACAAACTTTTCCCAGGCAGTAGCAACCCCTTCGAGCTCCGCAGGGGATCCAAAAGCTGCATTTGGCTCATGATTTCTCCTGCTGTGGGGCAGGTGCCATGCCTCCCCCCCTGCACGCTCTCGGTGCTCCCTGCTGCCAGCTTAGTGGTGATCTTCTGTTTATCCCATGCCCATACATCTGCTGTGCTCCACCATCAGAGCTGACATCTTGGATGGGGTAATCCTCTTTGGGTGATTCGAACTTTAATCAAAAGGTCACCTTCAGAATGCATGAAATTCAGCATCTCTCAGCAACGAGGGTAATTAATCAGCATTTCACTTTAAAGGACTCTCGTTCACCCATGACAGCAGGAGCGAGGCAAAGGAAAACGACTGAGGAGCTGTGACAGATGATCTCAAACACAACAGAGTTACTGACAAGCCAAAGAAGCCTTGAAAACAGGTTAGCAGGCAGCCAAATTCTGCTGCCAGCGTTAACTGGCACAATCAGAAAGAGTAAGGACTAGGAACACACTTTTTACACTATAACCCATGTAACTCTTTTTGGGCATTTGCTTTGAAAGCCGCTCTCATTTTCCATGTTCCCAAGAGATGCCTTCGTGAGTGAACACGGTGCAGCCCATGTGTCCTTCAGCAAAATGCCTTCATTTCTCCTCTCCTCCACACGTGCCACCACTCACAAGATCCCAAATGCAATGCCCCAGCCCGAGGCACAGCAATCAGCAAGGAGAGGGGGAAGTAAAGCAGAAACAAAACCAGAGTGTCAACAAATGTGGCAAAATGAGGAGTTAAAACCACGGGGACAGCTTCATAATGCCTCCGGTGATTTGCTGCTGCTCGCTGGAGTGTTCCCTCACTGCCGTTTCACAACGGCGTCGGATTAAATTTTGCTGTCTGGTATTGAGTCTAAATAATAATTAATAACTTATGAGGAGGTCTCCTAACGAAGCGCCCTGCGTTCCCGTGATTCACTCGGTGCAAGGAGCCCGGCAGCACTGGGTGAGCAGGGTGCAGGGCCTTTTGTTTTCCTTCCCTCTCACCCAGCAGAACTTCAGAGCTGGTGGGATCAGTCGGGTGATGCACAGTGCCTGCTCCTCCTCCAGGCTGCAAGGCAGCCCTCTTCCCAACTGAAGTGCCGTGTGTGTGATAAGCACGAGGAGCTGTTTAAGTATCACTTGCCAGCGCCTGCCAAACAAGACATAGATTTGCTTTCTGCATTCAAGTGAATTTTTATTTTTGTCAATCTCGCTTCTCTTGTAATATGTTCCCCTGTGAAATGTGTTGAGCAGAGATAACCAAGCATAATATAACCTGGGGGATTTGCAGTGCCAAGAAAACAATCTTGATATTCACAATGAAAAATGTCAAATAGTTTTCTGCCACTTATAGCATCAGATGATGATGTTTTTAGCATTCTGTCTGTGGAGAGTACAATTTGAAAAATACTAGACCATGAGAATTTATGTACGTGTGTTTCTATTTACCACTGATCAGATAAAAGAAAGCAATGAGAAATCACAAACAAGCCTCATCATTATCCCTGAGCACTCCAGGATTTCTCTTCTTTCTTGTGTTCTTTTCCCCTTCTAATTACAGTGATGATATTACTCAAGTCAGCAAGTGAGAACACACCTCCTAACTGTGTACACAATCCTCCAGGGAAACCTTGGAGAGCAGAGTGTGATGGTAGCAGGGGGACAGGAGGGACCAGGAGGACAAAGGGAAAGGGATCTGGGGAATCAACTCAGTTCTCTGCAGTTAAGAGATCCTCTAAATATATGTATTTTTCTGCCTTTCTTTATTCTTTCTAGACCATAGTCTGATCGTGGCTTACAAGAGCCAGTGAATAATTGGCAGGGGGTTGGAACTGGATGATCCCTTCCAACCCAACCCATCCCACAATTCTCTGATTCTGTGATTCTCTGAATAGGGAGGACACAATGGGAGGAAGCTTTACCCACTCAAGGGGACTGATTAGGAGAAGAGCAGATGATGAACAATGATGATCAATAGGAATTTAAGGGTGTGAAGGAGCAAAAACGTGACAACATCTTTCCCATCCCAGCTACTGGATTCACCATGTTATCTGGCAGCTTCTTCTGTTGGGATAGTGCTTAAAAAACCCAAACTAGTAAAATGAAGCCCATTTTCCAAATAGGTGTTACCGGCCTTGAGGAATGCCTTGCGTTAGCTGCATCTCCCTCACGCTGCCTTTCTAAGAAGACAAGTACAACTTGTCAGTCCCAGGGGTATTTCTGCAGATACTGCAATATAGATGGCATCAGAAATGGGTGTGAGCACTGAGAGTTTTAACTTAATATGCTTGGCCCTCGTGTTATATTAAGACAAAATTTAGCTTTGATCTCACTTTGATCTTTTCCAGAGTTTGGATGATGCCGACTCTGGGCCCATTCACTGTCATCACTCGGCTTTTAAACACCCATTTATCCAGGGGGAGAGCTACTGGATGATTTTAGGCTTCCAATTGCCAATGGCTGTGCTGAAACAGGGCTAAGGGCAGCATCATGAAATGCATTTACCCACAGAGATGCTAGCAAATACACTACCCAAATTTCAGGCCTTTATCTCTATAGAGAAAAGCCACCCTTCAGGCTGCGAGATGGGGAGTTCTGGAGAGCAGAGGAAGGCAAGGAGAGCCAATAATGCTCTTGCTGTCAGACCAGAGCACAGAGGAAAGGTTAACGTGAGTGATTGCTCTCTGGTGTCTTATTAATTGCTTGCTTTCAATTATAACATTCGATTGGCTGCAGGTAGGAGAGGATGTATTTTCACTTCTTCAACAGCTGTTTAGGAGTTTTAATTACATCTGGCACATTAAAAGACCCTGACCCAAATTACTTGGAGTGGGGAGTGTGTGCAAAGTTTTGCTCATTTCACACTACATATTGTGTTCAGATTTGTCTGTATAAACAGGATGTTACAGAAGCAAATGTGGTAACGCTCCGCGAGCTCTTCTGCTTAATCCCTTTTAGCATTTGCATGCTCTCAGTTGGCTTCTTCAGTAATTACATTTCCATTAGCTTTAATTCATGACTTGATCTTCCATTTGTAACTTTCATTCTTATTCTATATGTGTGCATGCACGTTCCCGCTCATGTTTCTTGCAACATACAACAAAAAGCCAAACTCTAATGCCAGAGGTAGGAAAAGTGTATTTCTGCAGTGTGAAATTTCCAGAAGAGGTTGATGCTGGGGGAAAGATTCATGTGCCTGAACTACACCATGCATTGCTTTGGACCCCATCTGCCACATGGTATCTAAAACATCCCCCAAAGGGCTGGAAGACGTGACAGAACACCCTATGGGACACCCAGAACCCCGTGAGACTGTGGCCCCAAGGCTGGCTTCATGGAGCACACTGCACATTGTTGTCATGGCAATTACTTCTGAGCAGACCCAGGGGTGATGCAAACCTCCTGTCTGTCTTCCTGAACGAGCTCTGGGGAGGTGGAGGTGAGATCTCATTGGCCCCCTTTGTGTTGTGCGTGAGAATGCTCCTTGTCCTCGGTGCTGGGGGCTGGAAGCTGCTCAGATCCATTTTTAATCTAGCTATAGGGGTTTTATACGAATTCCATAAAGCCTGGTAACCCAGTCTCTGAAAAAGTAGAGGAGCTGCTGTGAACCTGGGTAGGAGAAGCTATGGTGGTGTTGCTTTAGAAACCAAAGCTGACATAGATGCAGGCAGGAAGACCCAAATCCATGGAAGCTCTGTTTTAGGCTGAAAATACATGCAAAAAAAAAAAAAAGTGTATTTGAAAAGAATGGGGCCTTCAGGTCTGGGGTCAGTGTGTTGTAGCAGAGACATAGAATCGTGAAGGTTGGAAAAGTCCAACCATCAATCCATCACAACGATGCCCACTAAATCATGTCAAAAGGGACATAAAGGGATATTATGTGTTTGAATGATGCATGTGGTTTGCTTGGTTAGGGGGGAGGTCAAGTGTCTCCAGCAGCTGCTGACAAGGTCCCTCACAAGATACTGCTTCAAACTGCTCTGTTTCCACAGCTCTGGGTCTCGTCGTGTTCAGCTCCATCCCTTTGGAAATGAGGAAACAGAAACAAAGAGAAGAAGCCCCAGTGCACATGCAGCTCATGGGAGGGGGCAGTTTGCAGCAGGATCTCTCTGCCCTGTTGAGCCTTTGTTTCCTGTCTCCTGTGGCAATGGAAAGCAGCAAGGTGAGACTGCAAATGAAATGTCCAAAATGAAAACAAAACACACACACAAAAAACCCCACAACAATCAAACCAAACCAAAATGAGCAAACAAACAAACAAATGCCAAACGACAATAGCAGCAGTGTAGGAAATGGATCCATTGAGCAGTTTAACTGTGAGTCAGGGCGCAGTGCACCGAGGCCCAGTGCCTTTCCCACCGCCTCCCTTTAGAGGCAAGGGATGCCAAAAGAATTCCTAAAGCTAATTATTTTTTTTCGCCCTTCAATGAAACAGAAACAAAATTCAACTAGGTTGCTCCAAAAGTAACGCCTCCTATTTATTTCCATGGAATACCTTTCTAAGATTCACATTATTTTGCTGTGGAGAAGGGAAAATCTTTATCATTGTTATGGGGTAGGAGGAAAATCTTCCTTCATTTTACAGCTAATGATACACAAAAAGCAGCAAACCCTCACTTTACAAGAATCTCTGCTTGTTCCATGCTTATGACTCTTCTCATAGCTCTTCACCACTAAAAGCCATGTAAAAAAAAAAATGCCAAGCATTTCATAAAGACAGAGATGAGATGCGCCTTCTAGATAACACAACATACTTGTAACTTCAGGCAAAGAAGCATTCACGGATACGAAGCCCTGCTAATGAGAACAACCCCATGCTTAGTGGGAATGTTAATCAATTAGACACGCAGAGCATTAATGATGTTTTCTTGCCTAATTAGATTAACAAAACATGAGCACAGATGCCTTTTTCCCCTTGCAGCCGTACCAAGGAGCACCACCCATCTGGCCCCGGGATGCTCCGTGGGGAGATGTTTCTCTGGGCACCCCTAGGGCTGGAGGAGGCTCTTCCTACAGTGAGGACATCCCACAGCACCCTGGGGCTGGGATCCATGAGTTAGGTTAATCTCAGGGAGGACGTCTTGCTCAGTTAGCAGGATCTCCAGGCAGAGCTACTGAGAACTCTAAGACAGCGATAATAACAGGGCTATGAAAAAGAGAGGAGGCTTATCTCTAAGAGAGGAGCATCATTTGATTCAGAGCGAGACAAGAAGCAGATAAGAAGCCGGAAACACTCACAAGTCCAGAATAACAGTGACCTACAAAGCATGGGATTCCTGACAAACACTGATAAACTGCCCTGAGCCCTCATCAGCTTTCCTCCTGGTTATCTGATTTACACAAATGCAGGTAGCACATGCTCAGTGCCCGGCTCCCCAGAGGAGAGAAGAAACGAAGGAAATCTGCTGCGCTGTTTTAGCGAGGGAAAAGTCTCAGAGCAGATCCAAGCACAGTGTTAAAAGGATTGCACAAAACCAAATGACCTCAACAGCTGCTGGTAGGGAATTGTGGATTACCATTTAAAAAAAAAAGGAAATGACGTTTTAATATGTGGTTAAATAAAGATTAATCATCCATCATCAAGCCCCAGGTTGGCTTTCTTTAGTGACTGGCTGCAGGGGGAGCTGGAGGTATCCAGAAACCCCTAAATTTACCCCAACCGATGTAAAAAGGGGCAAGCTTAACTGCGCCAATGATCTTTTGCTAAGTCTGAATGCTCTGGTGTCATGCTCTGCTTTTCCAGGTAATGACAGCTATCAGCTGGCCATGCAAAGAGGTCGGCCCGCCTGCCTGCTGCTCTCAGCATGTCGTGCAACCACAGAGCACCCACAGCCCTTACTTTGGTTGCCACAAACTCGTTGCTCAGTGAACTAAGTTAATTGCCATTAACTGCGAGACCACAGAAGGTCAGGGACTCTATAGCAAAGATGACAGCACAAATACACTCTTTTCAGTGCATGCATCAAGATCTGCCCCATTGACTTTTTTTTCTATCTTTTTCCCCAAAGCAAACACAAAATTTACCCTGAATTTCCCGTGTTCCCGGGCAGATCCATCACATCCCCAGAGCACACCAAGCCACGCTGCAGAGCTCTCATGTGCACGCAGAGCTGGCCAGCTCCAACTCCTCTTACATGGTCAGTCCATGGGGAACATTCTGAATTCCCTTTGCTGCATCACGTCAGCTCTAGATGTTGTAGGACAATTACAGTGATCTACATCAGCTGAGAATCTGTCCGGTACTCACCAGCAGCAAAGAGTCACAAATTTGCTTCCATCCTTAGGAATGGAGGCATGCAATGATACAGGTAGCTTAGTTTTCCTGTGGAAATTGTTTTTCATAGCTGTTGCTTGTATGACCAGAAGATTTTATCTATAATGCCTGAAGGTCTGAGACAGCTCGTGGTATGTAATTCTTACTTCTTCCGGGGTGGAAGGCTTTATCTGTGCTTTCATAGGTTTTCAAAACTTTGCTCTGCTCAGAACAGATTTTGTACTCCTAAGCTAGGTGCAACGTTGAGTAAGAGACCGCATTATTTTGGCATTTATTCTGCTCCAAATGAAATGATTTTAGCTGAAGGAAATGTCAGCACATGTTGCTCCTTTAGCTGCCCTCGCTCTTGGGATGAAGCACAGGACCCCATACTGAGGTTTAGGATTTTTCCAGGCGATTTCTGCCTGTCTTCATCTTACAGTGAGCTGAAGGGCTCGCACTAAAAACGATCAAATCTGGGGGAAGGAGAGAATCAAGTACAGAAAATATCAAGAAAGAGACTGCCTTTTGATTGACACTTCAGAGCTCTCCATCCCTGCCTGGGAAGGGAAGGCTTCGAATACAAATTAATCAACTTCCATAAAGATAATGCAGCTGCTCTGTTTGGACCCCCATGTGTTGCATCACTTCCTGATTACAAACGATATTTGTTTTTCAAATCTTTTAAAATATATTTACAATTTTGGTGGTGCCAATCTGAAATGCAGTGCACTGATTTGCTCCCTTGGAGCAGCCAGCCTTCGCTGTTACAGCACAGGGATGCAGGCAGCTCCGGGGATGCTGAAGCCAACTCCACAGTGCTGCCGTCTCCATTGCCATCTAGCGGCACACAGAGCTTGCTTTCTTCTGCTGAAACAAAAAAATGTCCATCAGGTGAGTGCTCCACTGTCACCTCGTTAAAAAGTACATGCTAACTCTTTGCTGCTCCCATTCAGGTGGTGATGGAGCCGTGGGTGGTACCGCGAGGTATAGGATTTGCCTGGCCCCTCTGCACGCACTGGAATGGGACAAACCAGGGCAGGAAGCCCTGCAAACCATCTTTGAACCACACGTACAGCTTTATTTGCTGCTGTTTTAAAATCTCCAGGAAGTTTGCAAACAAATTCTTTGCTGGAGAAGAATGGCTCATTGACGGCCTGGGTTGTTGCCTACAACAAATAGCGTGCGGCTCTTCCTGCCCGGAGCCCCTTGCGTGCTCTCATTTGTTTTACCTCCCTGTGGTGTTTTCTCAATACCAACTACTGTTTGTTTGTATTCTTGAACAGAGTGAATCATCCCTTCAGCAAATGACAGCCTACACAGGACTTTGCCCTCATTTACGTAGCGTGGGTCTGGGAGACGTAGTGCGGCTTTAAAGGGTCACTGCAGGTACGGATGTGGGCAGCAGAGGCCTTACCCTCTTAGTCCTTCCTCAGCAACCAGTTAACTTCTTTTGCCTTCAGAAGCCATTATCCTCCCTAGAAGGAGGGGTACATCACCACGAGACACCAACCCGCAGGGTCTCACTGTCACCTGCTGTCCCACCAGTTGGATGGACCCTGTTAGAATGATGGAAACACGCACACAAGCACCTGTGAAGTACCTATCATATTTCTAGGCCTTTTATAGCAATGCAATACTTCATATGGGACCAGGAAACATACTCTCAAATATTTTGTTCTAAGTTACCTGTACACAAACCTAACCTGTTACTGAGATGGGAGTGCCCTGTTACTACTTCCTGAAATCTATTGCTCATCAGTGCCACAGCATCAGTATAACACCCCCCTCCCCCCCCCAGTGTTTTCTTCTGCTCTGGAAACTACACGTTCAGATAAGGCTCATTTAATAAACACAAGGATTGCACTGTGATATCTGTATATATATTTATATATTAAAAAAATTTTCTACCTTTCATAAATACATCGTACATAAAACATGTTCCCAAAATACATTCATGCGTTTTCCCCTTTTGACATCCCTGCTTGTACCCAAAACATCTGTAAATTGGGAAGGGGAAAGAAGGGAGACAAGCTCATGTCTGCAGGTGCCTCCAAAACCAGGCCAGGCTGTGAAGAAACCTTTGGTGTCTGGGTGATGCTGAGGTCAATTCCTGCATCCACGTGTCCAAGCCTGCCCCTCTGGGACAGCGGGGCTCTCCTGCACTCCATACTCATTGTGCCCTTGGTCACCATGTTGCACCAGCTGACAATGTTTGAGCAGCCAAAGGAAAAAAATGCCCACTACGTGTCTGCTTACAAAAGCATAAATATACAAAATATACAAAACAACCATAAAGCAACTCCAAGCAGAACCTGGCACAGAGCAGTGCCAGCACTGCAGCTCAGAAACGTATGTCCTGTTCCTGTGAACAGATGTGAACAGACAATTCAGTGTAGGACCTCCAGGGCTGCCCACAGCCCTCCTCAGCCTTCACCTCCCCAGAGCTGTACCTGGACCTTGAGGCTGTGTAGACACAGGCAGACAGAGCCTCTCACCCAGTGGGGGCTGGGGGGAAGCCAGGCGAATGCCTGCTGGATGCTGAAATTCCCCCCTTTGCCCCTGGTCAGTATTGCAGGTACACACTCAAAGGCCATTTTGGGAACCCTGCCCTCTCTACTTGAAGCACCACACTGGGCATAGGTCAGCATCCCCTTTCCACAAAGCAGTCTGTTGTTATGGTGAGCTCTCCCTTAAGCAAGCAGTCGAGAGAAAAAATATATCCATTCTGACATTTTGCATGTATCCAAAAGCAACATCGTACAGAGCACCAAAGAGAAGCATCTCATATATTCATAACTCACATCCTCCTGCAGCTGACAAACAGCAAGAAACATGATCAAGTTTTGCACAGGACATTACAAAAGGCATCACCTTTCAACAACACAACAGAAAAAATGAAGTGTCACCACGGTGTAAACCCTGCAGGAAACGAGGCAGCGAAGTACAGTGCTCAGCAGCTCCCAGGGATCGCTGCCTGTAGTGTACTGATGGATTTGCTGGACAAACCTCACCCCAAACCTATCTCCCATTGGACAGGAATACCAGCCTGCATAACTAGATGTTCTGCTTCTAAACGAAAAGGTTGGAGGATGCTAGCACGAACTGATGTGATGCTGTGTGTTGTGGGAAGACAGCGCTGGCTGGGCTGTCTGCTTTGCATCCAGGAGTTTAAGGGTCAGTTGTCTTTGCAATGCAGACTGCAGGACAGCAGGTGTCTTTTCAGGCAAGGAAGTCTCATCAGAAGTTTTGCTACAGTTGGCTTTACAACTGAGATATTAGGGACCGGATCCTCTAGTGGCTTCAACCCCACTCACTCCATTGGAGTTACTGGTGTCTATTTTCACTCATGGAGATCATGGTCCTTGCTTGTCACAGACAGAGAATAAAGCTATGGTAGCCCTTTCTTTAAATAAAATTAAATAACTGCATATTGCATCAGCACACAACTTTAAATGTGCTTCTGCTGTTAAGAAAATAGCAAGCACACCAGTGACTAATTAAATTATTTCTCTTGAAGTAAAAAAAGTAATAATATTACTAATAATTAAAAAAAAACCCTCGGGGCTGCGTAATGTCTTTTTGTCGTATTTTTGAGACTGAGAAAGTCACTGGCATGCCCGCAGCTTTATATATCCTCTTCAGCCGGGAGTGAAGGTTTGGTTTCCTGGAGGTCCCCATTGCCATTTTCTGATGTGTCTGAGCTGCCGGGGGCTGATTCTGTTGGCGGCGGTTTGTACAGCACGCAGGCGATGGTGAAGAAGGTTGTCCCAAGCACCTGCAGCCACCAAGATCACAGAATCATCGAATCACAGAATCGTGGAACCATTAAGGTTAGAAAAGACCACTGAGATCATCAAGTCCAGCCATCAGCCCATCCCCACCATGCCCACTGAGCCACGTCACTCAGTGCCACATCTGCCATTTCTGGAACACCTCCAGGGACGGTGACTCCTCCACCTCCCTGGGCAGCCCGTGCCAATGCTTGACCGCTCTTTCTGAGAAGAAATCTTTCCTAATATCCCGTTACTCCCTGTTCTCCCCAAAAACAGATGCCCAGCCCTCAGTGGGTGCAAACTAGCAAAGCAGCGCTTTAGTGTGCAAAGGACTTTGAAAGCCACTTTATCACAATAACTGCTAAACACTGCTCTCTACATCAAGTGCCTACTTGGGAGCAGTTGAAATGATGGTTTTCAGCTAATAAATAGGAATCACACAGCTATGGTCTCGTATTTTCTAGCAGTGATCGGGAAACGGTTATTTACAGCATGCCCACAATGGCATCATTCACTCCCTAATACAGCAGTTACATATTTTACTCCATTTTTAGCAAAAATCATTCAGTAACTGTTTGGAGAAGAAGAGATTTTTCTTATGGTACAACAGAAGCTGTAAGCCTGGAATGTAATGGGAATTTAAAGGAACAACAGTGCCTGGAGCACCCCTACCTGCTGAGGAGCAAGAGAAGCTTTTGCCCTCCCTGAGGGTATTTCTTGTCTTAAGGTCTAATTTGGCTTTGGAAGGGGACAGAAGGGAGCACAGTTCTGTAAGACTGTCCCCCAGCATGAGATGCTGCCTCCTAAACACATGCTTGATCAGAGAGTGAAACACCAACATCACCTTGTAGACCAGCCCAGTGACCAGGGTGTAGCGGCTCATGGCTGAGTTCTGGTACACGTAGCAGGAGCCTTGCTCACCGCACTGGTCCTGCCAGAGCAGACAGGACTTGTCGATCATCGAGCCAAAGGCAATGGGGCCAGGGATGCCTCCTGTGGGAAGACAGAACCAATCCTCAGTTTGGGCAGGACCTGAGCACCAGCCTTGCAAGACACAAGGAGCTTGCAAAAATGCACCAGCCATTGTGGCTACTACGATGCAGCAAATTCATCTTGTAGACATCCAGAGCTGTGCCCAAAGCATGCTGAATTTCAAGAACTGAGAGTGCAGTCGGTTGACTTCCGAGCCTGGCCTACTACTTGTGGGTAGTAGTGCTAGATAGGGTCTTCAATGCCTCTGCTCCTTTTTTCTTAAAATAATGACACACTGCCAGGACATTCTCCTTTGCCCCATCTGTGCTGCGTATGGAACCCTTCATTCACTTTACAAACTCTACGCAAACAGAGTTAAGTTTTTTCCTGAAGGACAGCAAACAAGGGAAAACATCCTCCTTTCGACATCCCGTGTCCTGCCCCCTTTGCTTCCAACCCCACCTCTTCTGATCGTGTAACAGCATGGGGCACGCTCCGCAAAGCCAACAGACCACACAGATGCACTGTGCTGCTTTGTACTGTACCTAGTGTTCGGACCACGATCCACTGGATCCCAAGTGCAAATGATCTTTGCCTGTCGGAGACGCACCTGGGGAAGAAGAGGGCAGGTCAGCAGCACCGCCAGGCTGCACGGCACCAACTCTCCCTGCACCCAGCTCCCTTGCCCTGCACACCGAGGTTTGTCCCAGGGCAACATAACCCCCATGCCACTGCAAACTAGGTGACTGATGTCAGAGGAAAGAGCCACCAGTGCTAAAATTTGCTTTCCCAGCTAGGGAGTGAACGGAATTAACCCTTCTCTTTCCAAGCTGGTGGTTCCATCATGCCCTCCCCAGGGCTTGTGCCAATGGGGTAAAATGGAGATGGGGATATCTGAGGCGTCTTGCAGAAGATCCTGGGCTTACCGCAGGGTTGCGGTCAGGGCGGGAATGCTGCTCAAGAAGGTGAAGAGGATCACCACGAACATGAAGAAAAGCAGCAGGGTCCTTCTCGCACAAGGGGAGGTGCATTTCCCTGCTTCTGCCTCACCAGGGCCGAGAAGGAGAGTTTTCTCAATGCAGCTACACTCACGGTAGACCTGGGAAAGAAAGGCTGGTGAACGGATTGCTGGAGAGAGCATGGCAATAGTCAGGAGTGGGCTTTAAAAAGAAATAAATTCAGAGAGGGCAGAAAGCAGCTGGTTTTGATCCTGGTGTGGAGTAAAAAAGAAATCAGGCTGTGTTCTTGACACATCTATTTCAAAACAGATTGTTAAATAACAGAAATCAGCTTTGCCAGGCAGCACTTCAACACTGAATGCCATCATTACCTATCTTGAGCCTTTGTCTGTGTCTATAAGCTGTATGCTGAAGGTACGTGGAGGTGCATCATGTGCACTGAATATCCAAAACAAGCCCCATAAGCACTGGCACAGGAATTAGGTGCTCACCAAGCTCCTCTCCCGCTTCCCTGGGTGATATCCCATGGATCTCAGCACAGTTTGACCCAGAGTGGGGCAAAATCAAAGTTGGGCACATTGAGGGAAGTGAAGCAGGATGACCTCCAGGAACCTTCTACCTTCCTTCCAGGTGGTGCCTGAGAGCATCCTCCATCTGCTCTGGGCTGTCTCTGCCTTTTACACTGACTTGCAACGAAGTCCAAACATGAGGATGCTTTTTCAGAGCCAGCCAAAACATTCCAAAGATGACGTGCCGCTGCCTTGTCAATACATGGTGCTGTGGGACATACCTTCTTGCCATTCCTGAGGTTTTCGGACACTTTTCTGCACCCAGCATGACAAGGAGAGTAATACATAACATCATCACTTCCACAGACAGGGCTGTAGGTCTCCTGCAGGCAGCCGCAGTCGGCGTTGCACACTGCAGTCAGGTTCAGCTGGCTGCCAGGCAAAGTGCTGAAGGAAACACGGGAACAGTCAGTGAGGAGACCCAGAATGGTTCTCCAGGAGGAAAAGGGTAGAGAATGAGAAGGAGAAGAGGGGAATAGGAGATGCGAAAGAACTCTGGAGAATGTAACACCAGGCCTGGGAAGGGTTTCATCTCACCTACTTGTAAGCATGAAACAGGAACTGTGCCCTGTATCTACAAAGGATGCTTTAGTGACCAGATCAAAAGGAGATATCTAATTTTGGACAGGAGATCCCACTTTTAGTCTATATCAGTAACAAACATTACTTGTGCGGAGGGAGATCTTGGGAAGACAACTGAAGAGTAGAGAGACTGAGATGTTGCTGGTACTGACCCCCTTGCTGGCTTACAGCCCCAGTTAAATGCAAAAGTTTGGACACATGTATTCTGGGGACATGGTTCTCACCCTCAATATCTGTCTGTAAGACTGGCTGGACATTATCTTCCATCTCCAACCCTAACAAATGGCCAACATCAATACCATGTTTTTGGTGGTATAATCCGACTATGGCCTCACACTACAAGACATGGTTATTACCTTCCGTTGTACATCTGGGTTACTCCTGCCATTGGCATGTTAGGGCAGTGAATGAAAAAAATGAAAATAGCTAGCAGACTTGACACTGTGCAAAGTAAACACAATTTGATGATTCCTGAGCAGCGGAGTTTAAATTTATTCACAAGGAATCCTCCCAGGAATGTGCCTCCGCCTCCAGCCGGCACAACCAGATAACCTGAAAAGGGGAAATTTGGAAATATCAGTGAACAGTTTCTCATTTATCTTACATGCTGTGTGTCTGCATGAGAATAACCCTTTGGTTGCTGTGATGCTTTTTGGTGGGAGTTCAGGAAAGTTTGCTACACTAAGTGGACCTCTATAGTTCCTAGGGTAATGTGGCTTGAGCCTGGTAAGCAACTTCTTTTCCCTGTAGATCTCAAAAGAGACAGTTTAAGGAGCACATCATGAATACTGGTACTTGCTGGAACCCATGGAACTCAGATTAAACTTTCATGATCTGGAATGCAAGAGCTAATTGAAGATCTTCCCATTTTCTGGTAAAGTATTCTTGCTATAGGCAGTTGTTAATGTTGCCTGGTTATGCCCAAGAAGGAACTGGCTACAGTTATTTCACCTTTCCCTAGGGAGTGACAGACGGCTACAGAAGTGATGCATTTCTTACTGATGTCAGTAGATAGAGCTCTGAAAACACACTTGGTACAGACATGTTGATAGGAAATGGTCCTCGCTGCCTAATAGTGGAAGACGATTACCTTTCTGTAAACGAATGGCAAAGCGTGTTTGTCTCATTCTACATGAGCTACGGTGCTCTCGTGTTTGTAGGAAAAACTGATAAACATAGCAAAACCAGGTTTCCTTACCAAAAAGAGTAGCAGCTTCAGAGGCACTTAAACTAAACTGAGACTCCAAGAACTTGGGTCCAAATGTGGACATCCCAGCAATGAGAGTGGCTTCCGTCGCTCCCGCTAAGCAGAGGAAGATGAAGGTGGGATTCTTCAGGAGCAGCAATACTGATCTGAGAAGGACAAATATACTGGAAATGAATCACTGTGGCACATTTTGATTTCAAGTGTCTTCCCTCCACATGTAAGACAGGGCAGCATCCTACCACACTGCATCCCCTGCAAAGAAAAGTCTCAGTAGGAGCCTTTAAAAGAACAGTGATCTTCTCCACTTCAAGTTACTGAGTTCTACCAGCCAAGGAAGGATGCTGAGGATACTCTGACTTCTCCCCATCCAACTGCATGGTGAGAATCAAGTTTGCCCTTAAACTCTGCCTTATTATAGAATGCCTCTCATGTGCCTACTGCTCTTGTTACTACTGGGCAGTCAGACCCGGTGTGGCCTTAACTGTCTTCAGGCACAAGCTTACATTGGCCAGCTTTCATAGCCCCACTAACAGCTGGATCCAAGGGAATCAGAGCAATGTCAGCCAAATACCTAAAAATGGAGGGAACTATATGGGATTTTTCTCTGCGGACTTCATGAAGGCACCAGATGGGTCTACATTCATGGGATGTGGATGAGCAAATAAAAGCACTGTGTGTGATGGGATTTGCACTAACGATGCCCACATGGCTGCCACTTCTGTTTGGGTCTTTTCAGTGGTAATTTTTAAACATTCAGGTCCAGGATGCAAAGTGTGTAATAACTTCCACTCCTAAATGGGATAATTGTGGAGGGACTTTGACACCAAATCCCAATCATTCCAAGGTTGTAGCAGTCCCTAAAGGCAGTTATACTGGGACTCCTGAGTCAAACATTTATAAGCTGGGTACAAAGTTGTGTTATATAGCTATGTACATGCATTTCTCAAGTGCACACATGTCCTCATGAGAATAACAATCACTCATAACCATGGCTGTTTTGCAGCTTGTGCAAAATACCAAGCAATTCTTTCTGTATGGAGGAAGCACCTCTAAAACACCTTATATCTCACAAGAAAACAGACAGCAATATTTCTCCCACAATCTAAGCATAGTTTTATGTGAAGATTAACATCTAAGTTGAAACAATACATTTTGTTTTTGACGTTCTGGGATTTAGTAGAGACCCAGAGATATTCATGAAAAATTGCCATACGTCATTTATATGCAGAAAGATGATCCAGCAATAATTCCATCTCTGAGACACAGAAACACCCTCAGGCACATGGAATGGTCTCAATTATTTCCCACTATCTCGGATATTGGACTAAGAGAGCTGCTTCGGAGGGAGCATTTTGTAACAAGCTTGAAATTCTGCCACATAACTTGCCCCAAGTTTAGCCCAGACCAGTACAGCAAATTGCCTTGTTTTGGGGTATGGCACAGCCTCATCATACTGCAGCAGCAGCAACTGGGACCCAGGGGGATGCTCGCTGAATTGAAGGGCACTGTCAATTGACAGCTATTGCTTGGGAAGAAATGTGAAATGGGAGAAAATCTGCCGCAGTCCCACCGAGTGTGAGCGTGGTACTCAGCATCAGATATGCTGGGAGTTTAGGGATTTACCTGATTTTACCCAAATGAAGTGGACAATTCCATTATATCAATAGAACAAAGAGCCTGAAAGACAGATATATGATACATTCTTACGCCTTGATTTCAGAGGGCTTTATAAGAACCATTGTCTAGTAGTTGGAATTATCTTAATTTACTAAGTTATTTAACTGGGATGGTCTTTTCAACCATGCTTCTTTCAGAAGAAAAAAGCCTATTCTCTTGGCTAGAAAACACTCCTTGTGGGCCGCATGACTACTGTAGAAAACATACAATGCCTTCACCATTTACAGTTCAAGAGAAAGAGGACAGTGGTTCCCTGGCAAAAGCATTACTTTGTGCCTGCTGGACAAAGGTTGCAGGTAGGAAAATTAAGAGGAACAACTTTCAGCAGTGGGTAGAGAATTGCATCACTTCTTGTTTGCAGACAGAAGATCTATTTGTGAGGAAATAATGCATATACAACCTCAACAAGGTCAACACAACTTTTCATCATTAGCAACAGGATTTCAGTCACACCCAGAAACCACGTAATATTCAAGAAGCCTTGGCTGTCCTTGTTTTTTTCAGCCAAAGTGATTTCAGGGAGTTCAGCACTACCAGAATAATCCTACTATGTATAAAAGCCTCATCCTAAAAATCTTTACTCGTACAAGAACATGTGGGCACCCTTTCCTCTTGTAATGGTCCTGTTAATTGAATGGGGAATGCATCTGAGGAGCAGAGCGTGCCCAGGACAGCAGGCTGCCAGACTGTAACACCACAAAGCCACGTGCTAGCAGTCAACAGTGATAGATGAGTATTTGCACAAGCTTACAACATGTGAACAGGGGTTTTTCCAGCACACAGAAATGACACCTGCTGTCACCACCATCACCACCAAAAGAATCAAGGGCAGCATTGATGTCCCAGAGGAATGTAAAACATCCTCTCCTTACCATACCGATGCTGTAGTAAGGCTATGACACACACCAAAATGCTGTCCTGCCTAGTAGCCCAAGGGAGACAAGTGAAATGTTGGCCATAGCTTTCTGCCCTGAAGAAATGGGCTTGTCAAACCAACGAGTGATCTCTTGATGAGCTCTGCCTTACTTGCTAGTAAGGAGCAAGTCTTCTATCCTGCCTTGGTGTGGCCTTATGTGTCTTCTTGAACTCCCCTCCACTGACATCAGGCGATGCTTCATGTGTGTAATCATATGGAAGCAGAAGAAGGAAAATGCTCTTTTATCAGGCCTTTTCAACCCGAAATCTAAGACAGAGGGCAGAAGCTTAAGCTGTCTGGGCTTTGTTCCTGTACAATCCTGCTTTTAGGGAGCACCGTGAATACAGCAACGTATTAAACTCTCCTAGAAAAAACCTGATGGTGTGGAATAGTATTCTATCTCATCCGTGTTTCTTCTTATCTTTGGAGACTCTTACTGTCCGTACTATGAGAAAATATGTAGCAGCCAATCTGTCACCTAAACAAAAGCAACAGTGTCCTTTGGCCTTGCTCTGTGCGTGGGGCCACACGTACCCACGAGCTGCATGCAGATGTGGTCTCCTCTTTAATGGAAGTTTCCAGAACAGCAAGCCTTTAAGGCACTTCCCTTTTATTAATCAAAACCAGGGAACACGAACGTCTGCTGTTTTTTTGTATTCAAAAGAGAAGAAATTTCTGAGGCTTTAAAACAAGAAAAAAGCACATTAAGATATGGATTGATCTGAATGGTGTGATACGAGCCAAGCTGCCTTCAGTGCTCATTCTTAGGGCACGAGGTGTGAAGGAAGACGTTCCCAGGACACCTCTGACCACTGCTAGGACAATCCTCACTGGGAATAGGAGGAGCTTTGTTCAAGGTAAGCAAGCAAAACATAAAACACTGAATTCATCCCTCCCTGCTGCCCAGTTTGTGTTGGTTTCAGTCATAACCTTGTCATCATTTAAATGCAGGTTTTGAATTTAATTTCCGTGTGGACAGTAAGTCATGACCTTGGAAAATGGCACCGAGTCAAGAATGCCATTTAATAACAGTATTGAAATCTATTCCATGTAATATTCTTCATGAAACTGCCTTAACCCCTCGTCAACTTCCCACGAGGTCTCCAGGATTTTTAACTACCCCTCACTATGTGAGTACCTGCGTTACACAATGCGGACGGAGTGCTGCTGACAGCTCCTGCGCTGAGCACCTGTTCCAGCCCTCCTCTGCCTGCACAAAGTTCTGAAATAACAGCAGGCAGCAGCATGGGCTCTGGCAACATGTCAGCCATCACATGCAGATGCAAACTCCTCCCTAAGAACGGTCCTGGGAGAAATGCAAAAACGAAAAACCCCTTTATTGATGGCAAGCTCGCCATCCAAAATGAAGTGATGCCCAAGTCTCTCTGCAACACCCACAGCTCCGTGCTCAGCTGAAGCCAAGCCATGTAAACAAAGAAGCATCTCCATTTCAATACAACTCAAAACAGCAACCATAGAAAATTGTAAATGAATTCAAAGATCCAAGACTTGATGTCATTTTGGCCTCTTACTTGTTTTTTACCCAGTGTTCCAGGATTCCTTTAAACCATTTCCGACTAAACCTGTGTAAGTGTGCTTGCCCTCACAACATGCCCTGGGATTTCACATGCTGCTGGATCACTGCTTTGCAGGAGAGCTAAGAGGTAGTAACACATAAATGGGATCAGAAGATACACAGGCAAAACAGACAAAAAAATACTCCTCAAAGAGACAGTGAAGGAGGTGACTGCCTCTGCCAAAATGAGTCAGCTCCCTGCACATCACCCTCTGGGGCAGCTTTCTCACCGAGGTAGGTCTTTAACTGTTTTCCCAAAGTCTGGATCTGATGCTTTTTTGTGGCTCCCATCCTTCAGCTGATGAGCCTCTGACACCCTCATAACAATATACCGCTGGGACCCTGCAAACGAGAGGCAAACAGGAACAAGGAGCGGGTGAGACATGAGACATGGATGTTACCAAAGGGGTGGATTTGCAGCAGAAAAACAGGCAGCTGGAGAGCCGAGGGGTGAAAATAATGTATTAATTACAATTTGAACACGAGAAGCTCGTCCTCCACATCTGTCCCTGTATCCCCAGGTACAGGATGCGGCAGACACATCCCCACCCCGTGGGCTGCCTACCTGGGAGGCGCTGGGGGTAGCCCAGGATGGGGATGGAGATGAGGAGAGAGGCTGCTCCAGCCCCCAGGAAGCCGATCCACCACGCCCCCACCCACAGCGTGTTCTCTGGGGAGATGTCAGTCCTGCAAGAGACAAACCCAAAAGGACACAAGGGAGAGAGGCGGTGGTTTGAAATGGGGAGGGAGGAAGCTGGATGCTGCCCTCACTAAAGCTGGCCAGGGATGGGGGATCTGGGGGGGACATCAGTGAAGGAAACTGCCTCTCCTGGAGAGTTCTGCCATGCCACCATCTGTCCTGCCTGACTGGAGAGCGCAGCACTTAGTGAGCCTAAGAAATTACATCATTTATTTCTCTTTTCATCTCTAGCTTGCATGTTTCACCTCTTCCCATTTCATTTCTGCTTTGGGGGTTGCAGTGAACCTTGTTCCCAGAGCTACCCTTTTGACAAGACAGCTGGTGGAAATAACCCATCCCTTCCCCAAAAACCCACTCCACCATTTAGGCCCATTCATCTGCCAAAGAGCCCGTAGGCTAAGAGGTGATATAAAATAAATTAGGAACAATAAATAGCAAAGAGGGACCGAGCATCATGGCCAGATAACCAGGAGGAAAAGCAGCACTGCTGGCAGCCTGGCCTGATGGGGAACTCATTCAAAAAATTCACCTGCTGCTCCCAGCCTCGTTAGAGCAGGCAGTGCAGCATAAGGAAGGATTTAGGCTGACAGGTTTGTGAGCAATTTCCTTCCAGTGACAGCGTTAATGCAAGCAACCATTCCAGCCTCAGCCCCCCCACAGAAATGCCACTGAACACAGTGGGCATTTTCCACCCGGCCACTGGGTTGTTTTCCTGGATTTTTTTTTTTTTTAACCCCAAAGGAAACATACAGCGTAAAGGAAAAGGAACAAGATTATTTTTTAGCGACTTACTCTCTGCCAATTTCAGTATAAATATTTAGAAACATTCCTCCTACCAGATAACCCGCTGCAGGCCCAAGGATTGCAGCAGTGTAGAAAACAGCTGAAAGGGAAAACAAGCAGTGTTAGAGAACCTGCAATGCTGCAGCGGATACACTGCTGACAGGGAGTGCTGATGCCCACAACACAACCAGCAATGCAGTGCTAAGGAATGAACAGCCTGGAGAAGAGAAGGCTCCAGGGAGACCTCATAGTGACCTTTCAGTATCTAAAGAGGGGCTATAAGAAAGAAGGGGACAGACTCTTCAGTTGGGTCTGTTGTGGAACAGGTTGCCCAGGGAGGTGGTGGTTGCTCTGTCCCTGGAGACGTTTAAGGTCAGGATGGACCAGGTTCTGAGCACCCTGCTGTAGATGTCCCTGTTCATTGCAGGAGGGTCGGACCAGATCGCCTTTAAAGGTCCCTTCCAACTCAAATGATTCTACCAGTCTACGAATGGAGCATCCTTTCTTGGTGAAGCTGCACTGTACGTTGCACCAGCAGCATCTGAGCAAACATTCCTCCCATGCTCTGGCACAAATGGGGTGATGCCTTGCATGGACATGGTTGTTGGCCAGAGAAGGTAATGCCATACAAACAGGAGAGACTGTCTCCAGCTGACGGCTGTACCAGAAGCACTGGCACCTCCTGCTCTGCGGGACTGCAGGAGCAAAAATGCCCAGCTGCACTCACAGTGCCTGCCTGCCAATAACTGGAAGGGGGAAAAAATAATGAAAACCTCCCAAACAGCTGCTTCTCTCTACTTATCACTGTGTCTGTCATCAGGAACAAAAGACTTGGAGCACCTCTTGTGAAAGCGCTCGGGGCTGCCAAGGCAGATGGAGCACGCCTCCCCCCAGCCCCTTCTGCAGCCACTCACCAATGTACACAGGGGAGTAGTTGGTCTTGACGTTTTCATCTAAATAGGTGACGCCAAGCGTGTAGAGCGGCGTGGCTCCCATCCCGTGCAGGAACTGCCCCAGCATGAAGACGAACCTGTAGCTGGAGAGGCCGGAGGTGGCCGCAGCACAGGGCAGGCTCTGGTTGGAGGCACAGATGCCCACTTCAGCTGAGGAGCGCACCTCGTAGCGGCCCGTGGTGAAGTGGGGCAAGGCGAAGAGCAGGGAGCCCAGGCCCATCACCAGCACGCCCCAGCCCAGCCAGCGTGGCTTGTGGCCGTTCCCCCCAAAATAGCTGACGAAGGTGAGGCAGAGGCAGGCCGCGATGTCGTAGGAGCTGGCGATCAGCCCGCTCTGGTAGCTGCGCAGGTCAAAGCGGCGCTCGATGGAGGTGATGACCGTGTTGATGAAGCCGTTCACCGTCATGCCTTGCAGGAAGGAAGCCACGCAGAGGAAGAACAAAACGCCCTTGGAGGTGTTGAAGAGCTGCAAGCAGCCGGGTGTGAACCCTCCCCAGCCGCACGCCAGCTCCTCCTGCTCAGCTGAGATGTATTTAATGCCTTTGGCTTCGCAGAGGGGCAGCCCGCAGGACTCGGCGCGGCTGGGAGTGCCATTGCTCAGCGGTGTGCCGCTTGCCGAATCGAAGGCCGAGCTGTCCTCGCCCACAGGGGACGGGCTGGGGAAGACGAGCGGCTGGGAGAAGTGGAAGCCATTCTCTCCCGTTAAGTGATGGGGCTTTGCCATGAACAGCACAGCAGAGCGGATCCAGCGTTGTTGAGGGTGTGCCTACTGCAGGGCTGCGATTTTTGGCACGTGCATTAGATGGTGGAGGACTGAGCCAGGACCATTGCTATCTGTGAATAGAGAAGTTTTACATATACTTTTATATAAAATCCTACTAAAACCTGGAATTGTTTTTCTCTTTCTGGAATACTTTTTCTCAGTAAGTACCAGCGTTTCGCTGTGCAGTTTGGCTGTGTGTGTGCCTTCCACCACAGGAACCTACTAGCTCAGGTACTGGGGTTCCATTACAGAACCAGTACAGAAGAGAAAATTATACTTATAGAATCATAGAATCATGAAGGTTGGAAAAGAGCTCTGAGATCCCCAAGTCCAACCCCAGCCCACTCCAATGTACCCACTGACCACGTCCCTCAGTGCCACATCTCCATGGTTCACCAGTGACGGTCACCCCCCCCACCTCTGTGGGCAGCCTGCGTCACTGCATCACCACTCTTTGGAGAATAAATGCTTTGTAATATCCAACCTGAACCTCCCCGGGCGCAACTTAAGGCCATCACCTCTTATCCTAAAAATGAGCATTAAAAAAACTACGCTGAAGACCATCTCCCTGCCTGCTGAAGCCCCTCATTAGTTCTCCCTAAGGGTGATCCCAGCTTGATGCTGGACCTTTCCCCTGCTAGGCACAGCCTCCTTCCCTTCCCTTCCCTTCCCTTCCCTTCCCTTCCCTTCCCTTCCCTT